>NC_034190.2:55836135-56022348 GCF_002021735.2 Oncorhynchus kisutch | reverse complement strand
CTTCAGTCTTTGTTTCCTTGCTCCCGCCAATTTTTCTGTGAGCAATGATCAGTATGATTATGACCATGGATCTTAATCAATAAATAAAACGTACAACATCGTGAAGATTCACAAGGAGAGCATGTGTTAAACTATATTATAAAAGTGGTGGTTCGTGCCCCGGAATGCTGATTGGCTGACAGCCGTGGAATATCAGGCCATATACCACGGGTATGACAAAACATTTATTTTTAACAAGCTTCAATTACGTTGGTAATCAAGTTTATAATAGCAATAAGGAACCTCGGGGGTTTGTGGTATATGGCCAATATACCACGGCCAGGGCTGTATGTTGAAGCACGTGCTAAGAACAGTCCTTAGCATGTATATTGGCCGTATACCACACCTCCTTGTGCATTTTGCTTAATTATAATGTCTATAATAAGGTTGCACGATCACCTTCCGGTGTAAAACCATGGAAATTAAAAACAAAACACTATGTTTAAACCTGAGAACAGGCATTGGTCTGAAGCCGGAAAATGAAGGATATTCACATGAGCACCACACGAGTCTCAAATAACCCCCTAAAAAACCAAGCACAGGTGTTCAAATCTTGTTTTATTCAAATTCAGCATCCACATGAGTTTGTCCATTCACATACTGCCGTTTGTCAATTCACATACTGCCCATGAAAATGGTCCAGTTTCCATAAAAGCTATGATCATTTTTCATATTTATTATTGCATAAAATCATCAGTTTCATAGACATAATTGTACATGTAATGATTTGTATTTTTCTACTTATTTCTTATAACTAATAAGAATTTCCAATAAAGCTTCAATGGCTCACTGCAGGCATAGAATCAACATATCCGGAAAACACATCTGTTCCTCGGGCACTGGCCATCTTTGTAACAGTACTCGGCACACATGTAGGGTCCCGTTGGGCAGGACACAGCGACCGGGCTTCACTATGGTAACAAATTAAAAGTTGTTAGTTATACAGTAGAAACATACGTGTAATAGGAATTTCCAGGATAACAATCGAGAAAAGCAGTCGCAGGTAAAGTCAATCAAATCTATCCATAATAAATCGATACATGTAAAATGTATATGTACAATGTATGTGCATGAATATACATGTAACGGTTCTCTTGTGGTACAGTGGGGAGAACAAGTATTTGATACACTGCCGATTTTGATTTGATACACTGCCGATATCCATATAAAATGTATATGTAAAATGTATGTACATGAATATACATGTAACGGTTCTCTTGTGGTGAGGAGAGTCGGACCAAAATGCGGCGTGTAGATTGCGATCCATGTTTAATCAACAAACGTAAAACAACGAATCAATACAAAAACTACAAACGTGGAAACGTAACGAAAACCGAAACAGCCCTATCTGGTGCAAACACAGAGACAGGAACAGATCACCCACAAACACACAGTGAAACCCAGGCTACCTAAATATGGTTCCCAATCAGAGACAATGATAACACCTGCCTCTGATTGAGAACCATATCAGGCCAGACATAGAAATAGACAAACTAAACATAGAATGCCCACTCAGCTCACACCCTGACCAACCAAAACATAGAAATATACAAAGTAATCTATGGTCAGGGTGTGACAATACAGCAGAAAAGCTGTAAAACTCCAAAATATTTGTGTCCTCCAAAGAGGTGGATTGGTTAATATTAATGATTTTTTATTTAGAAAATAATTATATCCAGTTTATTACAAGCTGCAACAGGGAGACACTTCCAGCACAGAAGCATAGAAAATGTCTAACTGGCATCTTGGAGACATGTCCTTTACATTCTAATCAGACAGCACCAAATGTTCTGTAAACACCAGCTCTAGAGGCTTGTAGGAAGTCAAAACAAACAGGCTGTCAGCTGCTACAGAATCACACAGTGTTCACAGAATGTCATCAATACAACATAACAGTGAATAATCAGTGTGTCCTCGGCCCTTATACCTCAAGTCCGGCGTGAACCTCTATCAACAGATATGAGAACAATCCATAACATTCAGCATCAAGTCTAGTGACCATCAATCCACACCTTGAGTGTCACAAGTAGAACACTGGAAATCATCTGTACACTGATTCTTTCCATTGAGGTCTTACTATTACAATGAGTTGGTATTTTGTTGGTGGCCCTTGACAAATTGTCAGCTTAAAGTTCTGTGAATTGCTGTATCGTAAGAAACGTATGTTGCTACTCCTCTGAAGTCTCAGCCTGATATTCCCAAAATCCTTTTTCCCTGAAATATTTTACTTTTATTTATCTAGGCAAGTCAGTTAAGAAAAAAATCTCATTTTCAATGATGGCCTAGGAACAGTGGGTTAACTGCCTTGTTCTTAACGACAGATTTTTATCAGCTCAGGGATTTGCTTTTGCAACCTTTCGGTTACTAGTCCGACGCTCTAACCACTAGGCTACCCTGCCGACAACGGTCCACCAACCAAAGGACATCTAGCCAACATGACACAACTGTGAGAAGCATTGGAGTCAACATGGGCCAGCATCCCTATGGAACGCTTTAAACACCTTGTAGACCCCATGCCCTGATGAATTGAGGCTTTTCTTAGGGCAAATGGGGGTGCAACTCAAAAATAGGAAAGTGTTCCTAAAGTTTGGTATACTCAGAGTGTATAGATGTTGCATAACATTGGTATATACTCTAAAGGCCTGCATGGATCTTGAAAATCTTCTTAATTGAGTGTCTCAGCTCTAAAGAGAGTGTATGTGAAAAATATCTATCTATGTGTATGAAATGTACAAGCCCCAGCTTTCTTGTTTCCAGAGTAATGCAGCAAATAATGAATGCAGTGGATGTGTGTATCTGTCACTCTGGGACCATTCCTACCTGTGTCGGTGCAATGCAGTTATGCCCACATCCATTGTGGCAGCATTTTTCATTATTGGGGCAGTCACTGTCATTGGAACAGAACTCCACACACATCCCCATGCCCCATCGTCTACGAGGGCACACTCCAGGCTTTGCTTTAGGACAACACAATTTGAGCAGACATGTCAGGGGACCCGACATACCACAAAGAGACATGAACACGGACAAAATTGGACTGAACCATTTTCTGGAAATGGAGATGGTTACGATAAATAGGCATTTGCATTTGTAGGAAGTCAAAACAGAAAGCGGTGACATTGTCAGCTGCTACAGAATCACACAGTGTTCCACAATGTCATCAATACAATACAACAGTGAATAATCAGTGTGTCCTCGGTCCTTCTACTGGGACCTCCAGTCTGGCGTCAATCACTATCAACAGATATGAGAACAATCCATAACATTCATCATCAAGTCTAGTGAGCATCAACCCACACCTTGAATGTCACAAGAAGAACAATGGAAATCATGTGTATTACAGAAGCTCTATACTAAACATTGTGTTGATCACTCTAAATTAAATATGAGCTTTACTGGTCTTAAATGTACCCATTACAAAATGTTTATGGTGTATATATATATATATATATATATATATATATTTATATATATACATATAAAACTCTAAATACCTACATGGCTCTCAGAAATCTTCTTAATTGAGTGTCTCAGCTCTAATGAGAGTGTATGTGAAACATATTGATCTATGTGAATGAAATGTACATTACAAGCTCCATCTTTCTTGTTTCCAAAGTAATGCAGCAATAATGAATGCAATAGATGGGTGTATCTGTCACTCTGGGACCATATCCTACCTGTGTAAGGTGCAATGCAGTCATGCCCACATCCATTGTGGCAGCATTTTTCGTCATTGGGGCAGTCACTGTCATTGGAACATAACTCTGCACATATCCCCATGCCCCATCGTCTAACAGGGCACACTCCAGGCTTTGCTTTGGGACAACACAATTTGAGCAGATGTCAGGGAACCCAACTTGCCACAAAGAGACATAGACACAATTGGACTGAACCAATTTATGAAAATCTATTTGCATCTCTGGAAAGTTTGTAGGCCATACTCCAAGTAATTTAGTGTCTAATTAATAGTTTTGGAGACATTTGTCCCCCATCATCAATGTTTCCCCCATAACACCCATGAAAATGCATGACAGCCTTCTGAACACTCACAATCTATTGGTTCAAAGAAGTAGGTTGAAAACATTGTATGTTAACTCAAATGGGCTGTGCAGCTAGTTACACACAGACACACAAACAGTGCTATTAAGATGCAGAAATAATCATTTCTAGTTAAATGAACATATGAGACAAATTGACAAACACATCATTATATGTTGACTGAATTGTTGCATATGTTTTCTCAAGTTGGAGCTAAGTTTGGGCCAACTAAAAATGATAAGTTCAGGTAACATTTTTATCTAGAAGTTGAATAAACTGAAAAAGGCTTTGGAACCACTTACTTCATAATCATTTGTTGAAACAACTAGAATTTATTTGACAGTGTATGCGTAAAATGGCCAAGGGTAGGCTGGGTTGTTTCAAAGTCATAATGGCTGGCTTGTATTTCTTAGTAAGGTTGCAACAAAATAGGTTGCAAAGGGGCTATGCACAACTATAGGCTATTGTTTATAACCAATTAGGTAGGCTTTAACACCTAAGTCAAGTGTAGCAGGCTTCTTAAAATAAATCATCAAATTGTCACAGTGTGTTTCATGACAAATAATGCAAAGTAGGCTAATTAGAACAACTCACCTGTAGATGTGCCTTCCGTTTCTGCAGCAGAGACTATTTTCAAATCTACAAATGCCAACAGAAAAAGAACCAAAGCACAACGCACTGACAAATTCATGTCCATGCTGACTTCAAGACTGTTAGAGCAAATGCAGTCCAAATCAATTTAATAGAAGAGGAGGAGACCATAATATGTATACCTTAGATGACTAAGAGGGGAGCGCTGCTTTGAAGCCATCGCACAGCCATTTTGGTACTCCTCCTTCATTTGACAAATATATTCTATTACAGACACCTTAATGCATACATGCAAATTATATGAATTGAATTGAACATGAACATTTTATATTTTGAGAGTGTTAATGTTACTGCCCCCACCACAACAAAGAATTACTTAAATACATGAAATTGTGTCCTTGAAACATTTGATTGAAATATTGTAGAATTCCATTCATTCCTATAGAGGACTGCTCTTTCTGGGATGTGCCAATGTGGCGGCCTGTGGCTTCAAAGCCTCTCATTGGCCATTACAAAGCATCAGCAATCCAGGGTTTATATACATCATTGGGGAGAGACCATAGAAAAGATGAATGCACAAGGAACAATGCATCTGCAGGGTCCCTATGCCCATCAAATTACATTCCGAGTTCGGATCCGAACACTTGCTTAGGTCACATGTAATGAGAATAATTAAAGAGGATATATGGAACTTGTGCCTCTGGGGGTGCTCTTGATCCAAAAGTGGTCCCCCAAATGGACAGTAATATTGTCCAGAAATTAAGTCAAAATTTGATGTAAACAATTCACAACTATCTCAAGGCCATCAGGCCATCAGACTGTTAAACAGCCACCACTAACATTGAGTGGCTGCTGCCAACACACTGACTCAACTCCAGCCACTTTAATAATGGGAATTGATGGGAAATTATGTAAAATATATCACTAGCCACTTTAAACAATGCTACCTAATATAATGTTTACATACCCTACATTATTAATCTCATATGTATACGTATATACTGTACTCTATATCATCTACTGCATCTTTATGTAATACATGTATCACTAGCCACTTTAACTATGCCACTTTGTTTACATATTCATCTCATATGTATATACTGTACTCGATACCATCTACTGTATCTTGCCTATGCCGCTCTGTACCATCACTCATTCATATATCTTTATGTATATATTATTTATCCCCCTACACTTGTGTGTGTATATGACAGTAGTTTTGGAATTGTTAGTTACATTACTTGTTGGTTATTACTGCATTGTCGGAACTAGAAGCACAAGCATTTCGCTACACTCGCATTAACATCTGCTAACCATGTGTATGTGACAAATAAACATTTGATTTGATTTGATTTTCAATAGTGTGTCTTCAACTGAGTTTGTAGTTCAATGACTGAATGCATTTCTGTTAAACTGCAGGTGAAAATCCACAATGTATAATCATTCATAACGAAATGTTTCAAAGTACAGTATGTGGAGAGCTATAACACTGTTGATGGGTTGATTTTTGGGCAACGGTTGGGAAATGTTTACATGGTATATGATTTTTTACTTGTAATTCGTTTTAAGAAATAGGCCTATACATGTCCCAAAATAACTTTTTGAATTTCTATCAAATATTTTCTCTCTCATCTGTCTTGTTCATGATGGGCAGACCTATACGCTTTTATCATTTTACTACACTGATATCTTGTAGCTTAGAGCGGACAACTATTTGGCGGACTAAATAAATTCTCAACATTGGATTTTCTTACATTATTCTCTCACAATAACGTCGTAGGACTATACACATCACATTCTATATGACTGACTGTTAACCTGTCTCCTACCCTTCATCTACACTGATTGAAGTGGTTTTAACAGGTGAAATTAATAAGGGATCGCAGCTTCACCTGGTCAGTCTATATCAGTCTATGTTCATAATATTTTGTACAGTCAGTCTATAACATGTTGTGGTTGACAAAGTGATTAGCCATTTGATTCGCTGTTCAAGAGTCTTATGGCTTGGGTTAGAAGCTATTTAGGATCCTCTTGGACCTAGACTTGGCGCTCCGGTACTGCTTGCCGTGCGGTAGCAGAGAGAACAGTCTATGACCAGGGTGGCTGGAGTCTTTGACCATTTTTAGGGCCTTCCTCTGACACCGCCTGGTATAGAGGTCCTGGGTGGCAGGAAGATTGTCCCCGGTGATGTACTGGGCCGTAAGCACTACCCTCTGTAGTGCCTTGCAGGCAGAGGCCAAGCAGTTGCCATACCAGGCAGTGAACCAACCTGTCAGGATGCTCTCGATGATGCAGCTGTAAAATCTTTTGAGGATCTGAGGACCCATGCCAAATCTTTTCAGTCTACTGAGGGGGAATATGTTTTGTCGTGCCCTCTTTACAACTGTCTTGGTGTGTTTGGACCATGTTAGTTTGTTGGTGATGTGGACGCCAAGGATCTTGAATCCTGCTCCACTACAGCCCCGTCAATGAGAATGGGGCGTGCTCGGTCCTCCTTTTCCTGCAGTCCACAATCATCTCCTTTGTCTTGATCACGTTGAGTGGGTGTTGTTGTCCTTGCACCACACGGTCAGGTCTCTGAACTCCTCACTATAGGCTGTCTCATCGTTGTCGGTGATCAGGTCTACAACTGTTGTGTCATCAGCAAACTTAATGATGGTGTTGGAATAGTGCCTGGCCGTGCAGTCATGAGTGAACAGGGAGTACAGGAAGGGGCTGAGCACGCGCCCCTACCCTTACCACCTGGGGGCGGCCCATCATGAAATCCAGGATTCAGTTACAGAAGGAGGTGTTTAGTCCCAGGGTCCTTAGCTTAGTGATGAGCTTTGAGGGCACTATGGCGTTGAACACTGAGCTGTAGTCAATGAATAGCATTCTCACATAGGTGTTCATTTTGTCCAGGTGTGACAGGGCAGTGTGGAGTGCAATAGAGCTTGCATAGTGTGTGGATCTTTTGGTGTGGTGAATGCTGCAGACATGAGTACCACGGGTCGGTAATCATTTAGGCAGGCTATCTTAGTTTTTCTCGGGCACAGGGACTATGGTGGTCTGCTTGAAACATGTTGGTATTACAGATTCAGACAGGGAGAGGTTGAAAATGTCAGTGAAGACACTTGCCAGTTGGTCAGCGCCTGCTCTGGGAACATGTCCTGGTAGTCTGTCTGGCCCTGCGGCCTTGTGAATGTTGACCTGTTTGAAGGTCTTACTCACATCGGCTGCGGAAAGCGTGATCACACAGTTGTCCGGAACAGCTGATGCTCTCGTGCATGTTTCAGTGTTACTTGTCTCTAAGCGAGCATTTATTATAAGATCTCTGTTGCTCTAGGTCGACAGGTTCCGGCTCCTTATCAGAGGTGACCGGTCTGCTCCTGATCCCCGGGACCGTCATCTTGGTCTGCGTCCTGTGTCTGGAGCCGCGCGTCAGGGAGGGGCAAATGTCACGTGTGCTCCCTCTCCGTCCTCTAGGTCACCAGCCTGCTCGTTATGGCGCAGCCCTGTCACCATCGTTACGGTCATCAGTGTGTTGTGACACTCACCTGGACTCCATCACCTCCCTGATTACCTGCCCTATATTTGTCACTCGCTTCGGTTCCTTCCCCAGGCGTCATTGTTTCTGTTTCAGTTTGGTCTGTGCGTTGTTTGTGTTTCTTGTTTTCTATTATGTTTTGTTTATTGATTAAATCACTCACTCCCTGAACTTGCTTCCCAACTCTCAGCGCACATCGTTACACTAATATTCATAAGACCATTACACAAGATATGTAATATAGGTCTTTATAAACGACTTTACTAATCATCAGTTAAGTCTTTTTGCGTGGCCTCATCTAAAGTGTGGGCTATTTATACATAATAAATACTAAATACTTTCTAAACAATAAGCACACAATATTCCGAAACGGTCACGCTGTTGCGATATGGTGATGTGTAACTTCAGACAAACTCTATGTTGAGTAACATAATGTTTTTAGTCAATAAATGCTTTTCTTAATTACATAAATGCTTCAAAATTCGCAAAAAGTGACATTAGCTGATGAAGATTATCTCATAGAACAAAATGTATAAGATCTCCCAAACCGGTCTTCACCACAAAACGTAATTTCAGCGTTTATCCAAAAACCCTACAAAAACTCAATACATTTTCCCATAGGCTTTGTTCAAAGAACCATGATGGAGTTAGTCCCTACAAAGAGACATCATTACTATTGCTCTCTATACATGTTAGCAATTGGGAGTATCCAACCCTTGCAAAAGTAACCTCACAGTCCAATCCCCCCATCCCCCCTTTGCTAATTTCACCACCAGCAAAGCATTAAAAAAGAATCTGCCCACAATATCTCATAATGACAGTGAAAACATGATTTTAGAAATGTTTGCTAATTTATTGAAAGTGAAATACAGAAATATCTCATTTACATACAGTACCAGTCAAAAGTTTGGACACACCTAGTCATTCCAGGTTTTTTCATTTATTATTATTATTATTATTTTACTATTTTCTACATTGTGTTATAATAGTGAAGACATCAACACTATGAAATAACACATATGGAATCAAGTAGTAACCAAAAAAGTGTTAAACAAATAAAAATATATTTTAAATTCTTCTTAGTAGCCACACTTTGCCTTGATGACAGCTTTGCACATGCTTGGCATTCTCTCAACCAGCTTCACCTGGAACGCTTTTCCAGCAGTCTTGAAGGAGTTCCCCACATATGCTGAGCACTTGTTGGCCCTTCCTCCCCAATTAAGGTGCCACCAACCACCTGTGCTAGACAGCCATTTTCAAAAACGGTTCTCTTTGCGGTCATACAAATTAAAACCATCCATTTCTGGTGGATTGACAATGGAACTCTGTTTAAAGTATCATTTTTAAATTAAGCCAAACAGAGTAGGCTACTATTTAAATGTTATCCTCCAGAAGAGGCAGAACATAGGCTATATTACAGCAAATAATGTCAAATCTCGAAGGTACCGATAGAGGAAAAAACTTTTTCTTGTAGAGAATGCATAAGGATGGTGTCATGTTAATGAATGACATTGTAAACAACAAAGGTCAAATTATGTCACACAAGCAATTAATCACAGTATAAGGAAATGTATGCTCAATACAAAATTATAACCAGTTCATCGCAGCTCTGCCACGAAAATGGAAGAGGCAATTACTTAAAAGAGAAAGGAATTAATTAATCGTAAATGGCTTAAAATGACCAATATGAATCGTAAAATGTATCAGTTTCACTTATGGTCAAGAGGGTTGACAACTATACCGCATAAAATTCAAGATAGTTGGGAACAGATTTTCGATATCCCAATACCATGGCATCAGATTTATTGAAGTAATATTTTCTTTTTAATTTAAGCTATTATATAAGATTCCCGCTACAAAAAGAATGCTCAGTATATGGGGCATTGAACAGAATCAATAGAGTATCTATTTTGGTACTGTCCATCGGTGGCTTGTTTTTGTAGTCAGGTTCAGGAATGGTTGTTAACATGGGTACCACTGGGCGCACATTTGGTGGTTTTGCCCTAGCACTACACAGCTGATTCAAATAACCAACTCATCATCAAGCTTTGATTATTTTCATCAGCTGTGTAGAGCTAGAGCAAAAACCAAAACGTGAACCCAGGAGGAGCCCCAGGACCGAGTTTGGGAAACCCTGCCCTATGGTACTGCCCAGGGACACAGTGATTTAATGCAAAGTGGTGGATTGTGGGCATGCGCCTGCCACGGAGGAAAATGCAAATATTCCACTGTTTGATGTCAGAGTAGCTCACCATTGTCCCAGGGGACATGCGGACTACCTCCAAATCATCTCACATCTGACGCACCAGGGCTGTCCCCTTTGTGTGTCCAAGTTGTTTCCACCGAGATGGATGACGATATTCACGGTCACAACTCGACTCGGCGAGAGAGAATATTTCAGAACCCTTCAACTGAGAACAGCTCGGCCATATTTCCGGCTCGTGTAGTCGTCTATCTAGCCAGCTACATTGTGTAATCGCATAGTAAATATTTGCTTCAGTCTTTGTTTCCTTGCTCTCGCCAATTTTCTGTGAGCAATGATCAGTATGATTATGAGCATGGATCTTATCAATAAATAAAACGTACAACATCGTGAAGATTCACAAGGAGAGCATGTGTTAAACTATATTATAAAGTGGGTGGTTCGTGCCCCGAATGCTGATTGGCTGACAGCCGTGGAATATCAGGCCATATACCACGGGTATGACAAAACATTTATTTTTACAGCTTCAATTACGTTGGTAATCAGTTTATAATAGCAATAAGGAACCTCGGGGGTTTGTGGTATATGGCCAATATACCACGGCCAAGGGCTGTATGTGAAGGCACGTGCTAAGAACAGTCCTTAGCATGGTATATTGGCCGTATACCACACCTCCTTGTGCATTTTTGCTTAATTATAATGTTCTATAATAAGGTTGCACGATCACCTTCCGGTGTAAAAACCATGGAAATTAAAAACAAAACACTATGTTTAAACTGAGAACAGGCATTGGTCTGAAGCCGGAAAATGAAGGATATTCACATGAGCACCACACGAGTCTCAAATAACCCCCTAAAAAACCAAGCACAGGTGTTCAAAATCTTGTTTTAATCAAATTCAGCAGTCCACATGAGTTTGTCCATTCACATACTGCCGTTTGTCAATTCACATACTGCCCATGAAAATGGTCCAGTTTCCATAAAAGCTATGATCATTTTTCATATTTATTATTACAGAAAATCATCAGTTTTCATAGACATAATTGTACATGTAATGATTTGTATTTTCTACTTATTTCTTATAACTAATAAGAATTTCCAATAAAGCTTCAATGGCTCACTGCAGGCATAGAATCAACATATCCGGAAACACATCTGTTCCTCGGGGCACTGGCCATCTTTGTAACAGTACTCGGCACACATGTAGGTCCCGTTGGGCAGGACACAGCGACCGGGCTTCACTATGGTAACAAATTAAAAGTTGTCAGTTATACAGTAGAAACATACGTGTAATAGGAATTTCCAGGATAACAATCGAGAAAAGCAGTCGCAGGTAAAGTCAATCAAATCTATCCATAATAAATCGATACATGTCAAATGTATATGTACAATGTATGTGCATGAATATACATGTAACGGTTCTCTTGTGGTACAGTGGGGAGAACAAGTATTTGATACACTGCCGATTTTGGTTTGATACACTGCCGATATCCATATAAAATGTATATGTAAAATGTATGTACATGAATATACAGCAGAAAAACTGTAAAACTCCAAAATATTTGTGTCCTCCAAAGAGGTGGATTGGTTAATATTAATGATTTTTTATTTAGAAAATAATTATATCCAGTTTATTACAAGCTGCAACAGGGAGACACTTCCAGCACAGAAGCATAGAAAATGTCTAACTGGCATCTTGGAGACATGTCCTTTACATTCTAATCAGACAGCACCAAATGTTCTGTAAACACCAGCTCTAGAGGCTTGTAGGAAGTCAAAACAAACAGGCTGTCAGCTGCTACAGAATCACACAGTGTTCACAGAATGTCATCAATACAACATAACAGTGAATAATCAGTGTGTCCTCGGCCCTTATACCTCAAGTCCGGCGTGAACCTCTATCAACAGATATGAGAACAATCCATAACATTCAGCATCAAGTCTAGTGACCATCAATCCACACCTTGAGTGTCACAAGTAGAACACTGGAAATCATCTGTACACTGATTCTTTCCATTGAGGTCTTACTATTACAATGAGTTGGAATTTTGTTGGTGGCCCTTGACAAATTGTCAGCTTAAAGTTCTGTGAATTGCTGTATCGTAAGAAACGTATGTTGCTACTCCTCTGAAGTCTCAGCCTGATATTCCCAAAATCCTTTTTCCCTGAAATATTTTACTTTTATTTATCTAGGCAAGTCAGTTAAGAAAAAAATCTCATTTTCAATGACGGCCTAGGAACAGTGGGTTAACTGCCTTGTTCTTAACGACAGATTTTTACCTTGTCAGCTCAGGGATTTGCTCTTGCAACCTTTTGGTTACTAGTCAAATCAAATCAAATCAAATTGATTTATATAGCCCTTCGTACATCAGCTGATATCTCAAAGTGCTGTACAGAAACCCAGCCTAAAACCCCAAACAGCAAGCAATGCAGGTGTAGAAGCACATACTAGTCCGACGCTCTAACCACTAGGCTACCCTGCCGCCAACGGTCCACCAACCAAAGGACATCCAGCCAACATGACACAACTGTGAGAAGCATTGGAGTCAACATGGGCCAGCATCCCTATGGAACGCTTTAAACACCTTGTAGACCCCATGCCCTGATGAATTGAGGCTTTTCTTAGGGCAAAAGGGGGTGCAACTCAAAAATAGGAAAGTGTTCCTAAAGTTTGGTATACTCAGAGTGTATAGATGTTGCATAACATTGGTATATACTCTAAAGGCCTGCATGGATCTTGAAAATCTTCTTAATTGAGTGTCTCAGCTCTAAAGAGAGTGTATGTGAAAAATATCTATCTATGTGCATGAAATGTACATTACAAGCCCCAGCTTTCTTGTTTCCAGAGTAATGCAGCAATAATGAATGCAGTGGATGTGTGTATCTGTCACTCTGGGACCATATCCTACCTGTGTCGGTGCAATGCAGTCATGCCCACATCCATTGTGGCAGCATTTTTCATTATTGGGGCAGTCACTGTCATTGGAACAGAACTCCACACACATCCCCACGCCCCATCGTCTACGAGGGCACACTCCAGGCTTTGCTTTAGGACAACACAATTTGAGCAGACATGTCAGGGGACCCGACATACCACAAAGAGACATGAACACGGACAAAATTGGACTGAACCATTTTCTGGAAATCAGTCATATTTGTGAGGAGATGGTTACGATAAATAGGCATTTGCATTTGTAGGAAGTCAAAACAGAAAGCGGTGACATTGTCAGCTGCTACAGAATCACACAGTGTTCCACAATGTCATCAATACAATACAACAGGGAATAATCAGTGTGTCCTCGGTCCTTCTACTGGGACCTCCAGTCTGGCGTCAATCACTATCAACAGATATGAGAACAATTCATAACATTCATCATCAAGTCTAGTGACCATCAACCCACACCTTGAATGTCACAAGAAGAACAATGGAAATCATGTGTATTACAGAAGCTCTATACTAAACATTGTGTTGATCACTCTAAATTAAATATGAGCTTTACTGGTCTTAAATGTCCCCATTACAAAATGTTTATGGTGGCAAATTGTCAGCCTACACTGACTCTTTCCATTGAAGACTTACTATTACAATGACTTGGAATCTTTCTAATTCTATTGCTGAAATACTCAGGGTCATATATCAACAAGCTCTCATTCTCCCTTCAGAATTAGACTGTTTTGTACTTTTCTGCAAATGTCAAATTTTAAAGTGTTTTTGACAGCCTGGGTTGCTCTTCCTGCTCAGCATACTGTAGTTCCAATTATCCAAATGTTACATTTCTGAGTTGCCCTAAAATGCCACATTTTGAAGTTAAGAGTTAACGTTTAGGATAGAGTAAAAAAAAACATTTTTTTAAATAAACTCTCTTCAACTGGATTGAACATGAGACCTTTGGCTCTGGAGTCATGGGATGATACCTATCCACCACCTCTACCCAGAACTCCATAGCAAAACCCAAGCCTACTCGATGGTAATAGCTCTCACCGTTACCCCTAGTGGCTGGTTTTTGAAGGCACTTCCTGACGAACTCAGGACATTGTCAGATGTCCTATTTGATATATGCAGCCATATAGCTCAAAATTGACCTTTAGAGTTATGTACATGGGTGTATCTTTCACTCTGGGACCATTCCTACCTGTGTAAGGTGCAATGCAGTCATGCCCACATCCATTGTGGCAGCATTTTTCATCATTGGGGCAGTCACTGTCATTGGAACAGAACTCTGCACATGTCCCTATGCCCCATGGTCTACGAGGGCACACTCCAGGCTTTGCTTTGGGACAACACAATTTAAGCAGACATGTAAGGGAACGCAACTTGCCACAAAGACACATGAACATGGACACAATTAGACTGAAACATTTTCTGAAAACCTGTCATATTTGTGTGGAGATCATTACGATAAATGTTAGCTGCTACAGAATCACACAATGGTCACAGAATGTCATCAGTACAATACAACAGTGAATAATCAGTGTGTCCTCGGTCCTTCTACTGGGGCCTCCAGTCTGGCGTCAATCACTATCAACAGATATGAGAACAATCCATAACATTCATCATCAGGTCTAGTGACCGTCAACCCAGACCTTGAGTGTCACAAATAGGATACTGTAAATATTGTGTATTACATAAACTCTATACGCTAAATGTTTTCATAATTTAGTGTCTTAGCTCTAAAGAGAGCTCCAGCGTTCTTGTTTCCAGAGAAATGCAGCAATAATGAACGCAATGGTTGGGAGCATCTGTCACTCTGGGACCATATCCTACCTGTGATAGGTACAATACAGACATTCCCACATCCGTTGTGACAGCATTTTTCATCATTGGGGCAGTCACTGTCATTGGAACATAACTCTGCACATATCCCTATGCCCCATCGTCTACGAGGGCACACTCCAGGCTTTGCTTTGGGAACACAATTAAAGCAGACATGTCAGGGAACCCAACTTGCCACAATGAGACATGAACATAGACACAATTGGAATGAACCATTTTCTGATAATCTATCATATTTGTGTCGAGGTGGATTAAACAAATAGGAATTGGCCATACTCCAAGTAATTTAGTGTCTAATTAATAGTTTTGGAGACATTTGTCCCCCATCATCAATGTTTCCCCCATAACACCCATGAAAATGCATGACAGCCTTCTGAACACTCACAATCTATTGGTTCAAAGAAGTAGGTTGAAAACATTGTATGTTAACTCAAATGGGCTGTGCAGCTAGTTACACACAGACACACAAACAGTGCTATTAAGATGCAGAAATAATCATTTCTAGTTAAATGAACATATGAGACAAATTGACAAACACATCATTATATGTTGACTGAATTGTTGCATACGTTTTCTCAAGTTGGAGCTAAGTTTGGGCCAACTAAAAATGTTAAGTTCAGGTAACACTTTTATCTAGAAGTTGAATAAACTGAAAAAGGCTTTGGAACCACTTACTTCATAATCATTTGTTGAAACAACTAGAATTTATTTGACAGTGTATGCGTAAAATGGCCAAGGGTAGGCTGGGTTGTTTCAAAGTCATAATGGCTGGCTTGTATTTCTTAGTAAGGTTGCAACAAAATAGGTTGCAAAGGGGCTATGCACAATTATAGGCTATTGTTTATAACCAATTAGGTAGGCTTTAACACCTAAGTCAAGTGTAGCAGGCTTCTTAAAATAAATCATCAAATTGTCACAGTTTATTTCATGACAAATAATGCAAAGTAGGCTAATTAGAACAACTCACCTGTAGATGTGCCTTCCGTTTCTGCAGCAGAGACTATTTTCAAATCTACAAATGCCAACAGAAAAAGAACCAAAGCACAACGCGCTGACAAATTCATGTCCATGCTGACTTCAAGACTGTTAGAGCAAATGCAGTCCAAATCAATTTAATAGAAGAGGAGGAGACCATAATATGTATTAACCTTAGATGACTAAGAGGGGGGCGATGCTTTGAAGCCATCGCACAGCCATTTTGGTACTCCTCCTTCATTGTAAAACAAAGCTATAGGAATGCATTTATTAATGTCTACATTGGTTGTTTTACAAATCTATTCTATTACAGACACCTTAATGCATACTTTAAAATTATATTAAGTGATCTGAACATGAACATTTTATATTTTGAGAGTGTTAATGTTACTGCCCCCACCACAACAAATAAATACTTAAATACATGAAATTGTGCCCTTGAAACATTTTATTGAAATATTGTAGAATTCCATTCATTCCTATGGAGGACTGCTCTTTCTAGAGAGTGCCAAGTGGCTTCAAAGCCTCACATTGGCCATTACAAAGCACCAGCAATCCAGGGTTTATACACATCATTGGGGAGAGACCATAGAAAAGATGAATGCACAACAAACAATGCACCTGCAGGGTCCCTATGCCCCCCAATTTACATTCCTAGTTCGGAACCGAACACTTGCTTAGGTCACATGTAATGTGTCACGACTTCCACCGAAGTTGGCTCTCCTGCCTGTTCGGGCGGTGCTCGGCGGTCGTCGTCACCGTCCTACTAGCCACTACCGATCCCTTTTTCGTTTGTCTGTTGGTTTTGTCTTATTAGTTTCACCTGTGTGAATATATGTAGTAGGTTGTCCCGCCCTTGTTTTGTGCGGGATTGTTTTTGTATTCATGTCATTTGGTGTAGTACTTGTGTTTTATTCTCCGGTCTATTTTGATCCTGTGTTGGATTATTCAGGGAACCCCTGGTGTCGTTAGACCTACCTTTCCCCGTGCACTCCTTAGATAGCCGACCATTAGGGTCAGGAGTAATTAGGGAGGCTACGGTGCCGCTGGACATGGTAACGCAGGGGGATCATAAGGAGCAGATTAGTCTGTTCCTTATAGATTCACCTGCGTTTCCAGTGGTGTTGGGTTGATGATTCATAACGAAATGTTTCAAAGTACAGTATGTGGAGAGCTATAACACTCTTGATTGGTTGATTTTTGGGCAACAGTTGGGCTCTGTTTACATGATATATGATTTTTACTTGTAATTCATCTTAAGAAATAGGCCTATACATGTCCCAAAATAACTTTTTACATTTCTATCAAATATTTTCTCTCATCAGTCTTGCTCATGAATGGCAGACCTATACAAGTTCATAATTGTACTACACTGACATCTTGTGGCTTAGAGCTGACAACAATTTGGCAGACTAAATAAATGCTTAACATTGGATTTTCTTACATTATTCTCTCACAATAACGTTGTAGGACTATACTCATCACATTCTATATGCCTGACTGAGACAACTCCACATAGGTCAAACGTATAGGCTGCATAAACAAAAGCCAAAGAGAGGATAGCCTATTGCTTACTAAGAATATACAGTATAGACTGAGTGTATAAAATATTAAGAGCATCTTCCTAATATTGAGGTATTTTGCCCTCAATTCGTCGGGGCATGGGCATTCCAAGGTGTTGAAAGCGTTCCACAGGGATGCTGGCCCATGTTTATTTTTACTTTCTTCTTTTTTTTTGCTGGCCCATGTTGACCCCAATGCCACAGTTGTGTCCTTTGGGTGGTGGACCATTCTTGATACAAATGGGAAACTTTTGAGCGTGAAAAACCCAGCAGCGTTGCCGTTCTTGACACAAATCGGTGTGCCTAGCACCTACCACCTACCATACCCCGTTCAAAGACACTTAAATCTTCTGTCTTTGCCATTCACCCTCTGAATGGCACACATACACAATCCATGTCACAATTGTCTCAAGGCTAAAAGATCCTTCTTTAACCTGTCTTCTACCTTCCCACTGATTGAAGTGGATTTAACAAGTGACATCAATAAGGGATCGTAGCTTTCCACTGGTCAGTCTGTATCAGTCCGTGTTCATAATGTTTTGTTCAGTCAGTGTATAACATGTTGTTGTTGATAAAGTGATACAAAAGCATTTTTCAGGGAAATGGAATTTGGTAAAAAATCGCGCTGAGACTTCAGAGGGGTAGCAACATATGTCACTTACTACACAGCAATTCACAGAACATTCAGCTGACAATTTGTCAAGGGCCACCAACAATTTAATAATGTTTACAAACTGTTTTACCCAGTTCATATGTACAGTGTCTACTGTATTCTAGTCAAGGCTCATCCTATATAACTACTAATGTACATGCCTTTTCTATTGATATACTGTCCATAATGTTTATACACACCATAATATACTGTATATATATATATGGTTACACTTACATTTAAGGGGTCCTTATTACAGTGTAATTACATGTGTCCTTTCACTAACAAGTATTGTAGTTAACTGTAACAACTCATAGGTACAGTATAATAACAACATGTACCTGGTAGTAATTGCGGTCTGTAATTACAGAAGTCTAACAACGAATGCTTGTTACCATGCTTGTTACAAGTTGGCAGGTTTCCACTAAATTCACCAACTTAGTGATTTTGCTTCTTCTCAGCTGCATCCGATCATTAACAACTGTGACAAAAGTTGGGATCCCTTGTTGATGCGTTGGGTGTCTAAGATTATAGCCTATACTCAATAGGCTCTAATTACTTAACCATGAATGTGCTCTGTTCAAAACATATCTCCAGTCAACATTGTTGCTAGCACTACTACACCACAGAGCATATGTAATATCTGCATAAGTAATTAGTAGGTTATACACAGGATTGATCTAGTTAAAATGAACTTGATCTTGATGGGTACTGACTTGTGATTATAGTGTACCTGCAAAGTATGTTACCCATCCTGACAATCTAATCGTCAGCTTCTGAAAGCGCCATCCAAGTGAGAAATAAATACACTGGCACACCACAGAGTCCATGTAACATCGGCATAAATACAATGTTACTAGGTGTTACACAGAATTGAGCAATTTCTATATAATTATTTACAGTGTAGGCCTACTACTCATTACCAAGTGAAAATACTTGCAAACAATAAATGAGCTTCTAATTTAGTCAATGTTATTGCAAACATGTAACAATACCTTACATTTCTTACAATATAATACGCATTTGTATTGTTATATTAATGACTTGATTCATTACATTAAACAAAGATATAACATAAAAATAACTATTCTAGTGGTGACACAAATCTGTAGGCTAGATAGATTATTGACATGTAACAATGGAAATCAACAACTCTGTCTCTGTCTTCATATGCTTCTTTCTTGTATGCATTTTCCCTTCCTGGACTCTGAGACCATGAGGAAATATGTGTTAGAGAAGAAGAATGTATGACAATTTAACATTAGACACTATGTTACCCTATACTAGTTATCATCATCATGCTTTCTAGCTAGTTCTTGTGTTATCCAGCTATACAAGTGTGTGCTATAGTAACGCCGAAGATTTGTATAACTAACCCAAGATAGACCACTCCCTGTTGTTTCCAATGGGAAGCTAGTGAGTCGAGTGGGCAGAACAAGCAAGGATGTGGGCAGAGCCAAGCATTATCTTTTTAGCACGTTCTAGCATGTATTTGCATATTTCCATTAGGAATGCTAGTGTTTGAAGTGTGTGTGTGCAATAACTAGATTCGCCCTTGCTCTTCCTTTTTTGAAACTTTGGC
The DNA here is from genome assembly GCF_002021735.2 of Oncorhynchus kisutch. Taxonomy (NCBI): domain Eukaryota; kingdom Metazoa; phylum Chordata; class Actinopteri; order Salmoniformes; family Salmonidae; genus Oncorhynchus; species Oncorhynchus kisutch. The sequence goes on along the minus strand of NC_034190.2, from coordinate 56,002,407 downwards.
AGAGTCCACTCTGTTCATAAAATATTCTAGTTTTGGGAACAGAAAACTGTATTGAGATAAAAATGTTTAATCTATGACAAAATCATCAAAATGTCAGCCCAGTTCTATTCCGCTCCATAGTTAGCTAGCAAGTAACAACCATAGCATAGCTATTTTCCATATTTAGGTTAGCTAGTAACTTAGCTAGCTAGCCAGTCAAGGTTAGAAAACTAGCTAGCTAGCATGCTTGCTAATCCAAACAAAACCCAACAGATTGCATGGAAAGTCTATTCTGTAGAATGTGCTATGGTAAATACCTAGCTATCTAGCCTATTTGGTAGGCATAACAAAAACACCAGTTAACATTGCTACCTAGCTAGCTACGTTTTCTAACTAGCTAGCCAACACTTGGCTAGGTATCTTGCAAATGCTAGATAGCTAAACTCCTATGCTAAATACTTCAGCAGAATGAATGTACCCCCCCAAATGTTTTTTTTAACAAATTGCATGGAAAACGTACTTTCTCTCTCCTGTCTTGATGTTTTTGTCTCGTCTACAACACTTCTTTCATTTCGCGTCAATCCGTCATGTCTGGATTTTGCAGTCTGACCTTCTTGATCCTGTTCTTTTACAAAGGGACACATTTGAGGCCATTGTAATTTCGAGCATGTTGCTCAGATTGGCAGACATGAACTTCTTCAGGATTGGTGGGTCCCCTGCAGGACGGTTGAGCTAACATAGGCTAATGTGATTAGCATGAGGTTGTAAGTAACAAGAACATTTCCCAGGACATTGACATATCTGATATTGTCAGAATGCTTAATTTCTTGTTAATTTAACTGCATTGTCCAATTTACAGAAGCTATTACAGGGAAAGAATACCATGCTATTGCTTGAGGAGAGTGCACGGTTTTGAACATGAAAAGTTATTAATAAACAAATTAGGCACAATTGGGCAGTCTTGATACTACATTTTGAACATAAATGCAATAGTTCATTGGATCAGTCTAAAATACACTGTATTTTACATACACTGTTGCCATCTAGTGGCCAATATCTAAATTTCAGCTGGGCTGGAATAATACATTATGGCTGTAACGGCTTTCTTCCGTTGAAGGAGAGTCGGACCAAAATGCAGCGTGGTTAGTTCGATACATGTTTAATGAATGAAAATACAAACTAAATACAAAAACAACAAACGGAAATGTGAAAACCTAATACAGCCTGTCTGGTGAAAACAAACACACTGAGACAGGAACAATCACCCACCAACACACAGTGAAACCCAGGCTACCTAAATATGATTCCCAATCAGAGACAACGAGAATCACCTGACTCTGATTGAGAACCTCAGGCAGCCATAGACTATGCTAGACACCCCTACTCAGCCACAATCCCAATACCTACTAAAACCCCCCAATAACACAACACAACACAAAATAACCCCATGTCACACCCTGGCCTGACCAAATAAATATATAAACACAAAATACTAAGACCAGGGTGTGACAATGGCCTTTATCTTGCATTTAAAAGATGATGGTTAAAAAAAATACAAACAAGTTTTTTTTGTTTGTTTGTGTTATCTTTTACCTGTTTTTAATGCGTTATATTCTCCTACATTCCTTTTGCATTTCCACAAACTTCAAAGTGTTTCGTTTCGAATGGTACCAAGAAAATGCATATCCTTGCTTCAGGGCCTCAGCTACAGGCAGTTAGATTTGGGATTGTCATTTTAGGCGAAAATATAAAAAGGGGGCGATCCTTTTAAGCCTTAATTCCTGGGATAAAAAAATTATTGCACCACTGCATCACATCCAAAAGTGAAAATGTTCTTCAATAGTGCAAGGTTACACGATGAAATAAGAGTTTGACTTATGACCATTTTAAGTGCATTTATAAACCATTATTCTACCAAGCTTACAATTTGGCAAACACAAATGACTCTCACAATCTGAACCATAACTGTTCATCAATGTGTCCAAAATGGTTTAATTGATTGTTAAAGTAACTTTCCTTAACAATTTAATATTACTACGGTATTTAGTAAACCGTACCCACCAAATCTGGCGGTTTACTCTCAGTGCCTTCAGTGACCATAAACAATGTCCACTGAATTACCCAGGTCAAAACGTCAGTACCGAAAAGAAAATTGGAGAATGGCTTTAAATTCCATGTGGTCCTATTTAGCTGATTACGAAGGTATGTATACTTAACATTATTAACCAACTAGCTAAGTACTTAGTACTTAGTACTCAGTACTTGCCAGCAGCGACAGTGTTAGCTAGCTCGCTAAACTACTATTTGTATATGTATTTATTAAGAAGCTACTCTTCCTGGGGTCCAGCAACATAAAGAAGTTATATACATTATAATATATATATATTTTTTTACATGACATTACATTTCATAACACATTTCAGTAAACAAAACAACCACAGTTAACTTACTACCTGGTGATCTAAGCAGAGTTGTGTCAACGAGGAGATAGGTTCTCAGTTGGCTAACACATATCACAGGGTTTGTGCACTCTGAAATATGGTACGTTACCGATGCTATCAGCAGTGGTGTAAACTAAGGTACTTAAAGATGCACTCCAGGATCTTAAGCACAACAAATGTGTAACATATAGTACAAATTGGATTCGTAACATATCATACAAACTGAACACACATTATACATTTTTGGGGGGGCGTAACATATCATACGAAATCGATGACATAGTATACAATTTGATGACGTAGTACGCAAAAAACGGGCATCACTTTTGGCATTAAAACTACTGGCTGAATTTATACAAAAGTTTGAGAGTGCATTTCAAATACTACATAAGTAATTTTTGGGGTTATCTTTTACTTTTCCTCCACTACAGTTCTGAAAAAAATAATGTACTTTTTAGTCAACACATTTTCCCTGACACCCAAAAGTACACATTTACATTTCAAATGCTTACAGTAGCAAGGCAGTAAAATTGTCCAGTTCACACACTTATCAATAGAAGATGACTGGTCATCCCCACTGACCTGGCGGACTCACTAAACACAAATTCTTTGTTTGTAAATAATATACATTATATAATATTTTTTTAACACTTTAATTGTGGTGAGGGCCAGAATGTCAGGATGGGTAATGGACTGTATAAGTACACATTAGTTACAAGTTCATTTTAACTAGCTAAATCCTGTGTAACAACTAGTAATTACATTGCACTTAGACTAACATTACATGTGCTTTGAAATAATGTCTTAATCCTCATCTGGATTCTGTTTTCATAAACTCAACCAAGTTAACCCATATGGTACACTTTATTTTGGGGGGAAATTGCTAGTAGCAACAACGTTGACTGGAGATATATTTTGAAAATTCATGGTTAAGTGTATAGAGCCTATTGAGTATAGGCCATAATCTCTCAGACACCTAGCTCGTCCGTAAGTGATCCTAACCTTTGTCACAGTTGTTAATGTATCGGATGCAGCTGAGAAGAAGCAAAACACTAAGTCGGTGAATTCACTGGAAACCTGCCCATTTGTAACAAGTATAGTAACAAGTATTCGTTGTTACACTTCTGTAATTACAGTCTGCAATTACTACCCGGTATATGTTTTTATTACATTGTAACTACGAGTCGTGACAGTAAACTACAATACTTGTTACAATGTAAGTACACATGTAATTACAATCTAATAATTACCATTTAAAAGAAAGTGTTACCCATATATATTTAGTGGAGAATGCATTAATGGTAAACGCTGCATATGTCAGCTCAATTGGAAATAACCTTTACATTTCAATCTTGTTTTATTCCAATTCAGCAGTCCACAGACATTTGTATTTTATTTGACATACCATGACATTTGTCCAGTTTCCATAAAGCTCTCATTTAAAAAAAAAGATACATAATAATTATACGGCAGAATTTTCATTTTCTTATTTTGCATGTCATAGACATAATTGTACAAGCAATAATTTAGATGTGCTTATAAATCAATAAGAATTTCCAATAAAGCTCCACAAATCAATCTTGTAGCCTATTAGAGCATTTTGTCATCGGGCCCAAAAAATTCGGAAGGCACTCCAGATGATTTGTCTGTTCCTTAGAGAGGAAATTAAGATGAATCCAACATCTTTGCCCCTGTTTCCCACCAAATATGAGATAGAGGCTTACAAGCACGTCTCTCAAAGATGAGACCCAGGCTTGTGTACGTACCAAATGGTACCATATTTCCTATATTGTGCACTTCTTTTGACCAGGCCATGGTCAACGGAAGTGCACTATATAGGGAATAGGGAACCATTTAGAACGAAGATAGGACTCTCCGCTCTGAGATTGCCCTGTCGCTCTGATTCAGACCCTTTATCTTGATTTAAAGTGGTGTCTGCCTGTCGCACCAGAAGCAGAGAAACCCTATGTTAGCACTACATTGTTCTATTACAGCAAAAGCTGCCACTACAGATATTAAGTACACAATGACACATTACATCTGCTCAATTATTAGCCAAGTCATGAAAATGACAGTGAAAATGTGCAAGGTATTTTTATAGCTAATTGTAAGCTAATTGCGAAGAAATTGTATGTGTGTGGTTCTGTTCTGGAGAGTAGGGCTACATGTATTGACACTTGACTTCAATGACATGAATATGAACAATAACTAGAGCCAGTACAGTCAGTCAATGCTGATTATTTTCATGGCTTGTATCAACAATGGCATCTCCATTTTCGGTCTCCAACGGTCTCTAACTCAATTAATCTTTCCATGATTCCGTGCATCCTTTCCTCGCCTCCTCACCTCTTTCTCAACCATATTGGAGGAGAACATCCAAGGTCCCTCCCCTTGGACCTTCTTCTCCAATGCGTTTTAAGAAAGAAGCAAGGAGAGAAGATGCAAGAAATTGAAGAACCTTGAGAAAGAGCCAATGTTTTGATTCCACTGCAGTACCACAGTTTTCCTGTAGATGGTTGTCTTTGCTTGAACATGGAGCCACAGATTGCTTTTTACCTCTTCCGCAGGTTTTACTGTAGCAAATAAAGGCTTATTCTGAAATCTTACAGCTTTAGTCAGTGTAGGAAAAAAACATATTAGAAATGCCTAAAATATCATTAACATGCAATATGTGAACCCATAAGGCTGTATAAGCCTGCCAGTGGCTGCAATCTGTCTGTCTCAATGAAAGCAGCTCTCTGTGTTCATTTTGATTGACAGCTATCCCCAGATCCCTCACACAGTGTTATTATACAGGGTGCAGTGAGGAGTAATTTATCTCCAAGAAAGGAAAGGCCATGCAATTTGCAAGGCCAAGAAAGTGCAGGACTGCATTTATAGAGTGCACAGTCAGTAACCAATGGAAATGTGGCTGTAGTCTGTTCAAGAGCCTTATGTAAGAGCATCATCTTCTCAGTCACATATCACAGCACATATTTTATTTTGCATGTAGACTACAGTATCTGCCATACACATTGGCTTTCGGTATATGCTAAGAAAGTCTGCCTACTTCCTGGTTCAAGTCCTGTACTGTTTTTGAATGGGCTTCAAGCTAATATCAAATTCATGAAAATGTGGTCATTTAAGATATGCAAAATTGTATATTCATATTTATGGATGAATTCATTTAAACTTGATGCCTTTCATGAAGGTTTTCAATTGCATTTCTTTCTTTCATCAAAAACCTTCATTTTGAGTAAAGGTCAATTAATCCACAAATACGAATATCATTTTACATAGGTTATATCTTAAATGACCTATTAGAAAACAGTATGGGACTTAAACCAGGAAGTAGGCCAGGACTTTCATATGGTATTGCCAATTTCCTCCATCTTGTTTGCCTGATTGGTATTCATCAGCGCATGCAACGGAAAACATATATTTCCGTCTCTCTTTGGACAAGTCCAAGTAGTCCCTCTCTGTTCAAGTCTGTTTTCTTCTGTTTGGTGTCTAATGAATACAACCCAGGGCACCACTTTTACATGATATTCCAGACTCTCCCGATGCACAATTGTCTTCCCCTCATTGATATTTGCATCTCGTGTGAGTTGCGTTTACCCCGACACCTAGCTGGCCTCCCCCACCAAACCACCACCACCATCTCTTTTCTCTGTCCTTGGGAATTCAATCACGGGATAGCAGAATGCCTTCTGCCTTCATGCATGTAACACAGCTTTGCTGCATGTCCTTGAAATAATATCATTTTCACTTGTCATTTTGGATGCTGAATATACTGTATGTGAGTGGGGAAATTATAGGACTGTAAGTATGGCATTTTTATGTGTACTTTAAGGTCTTTCTATATCCTAAATAATGGGGGCAATCTGTGGGATCAACGTTGGGATAGACATTTCAACATTTCAGACTGGTTTTAAACAAAAAAATGATTTTCATGCAGTTCCACATGTGTACTTACATGAATAAAAGTGAATATATGCAAATTGACCCTTAACTCCTCCTATACAACAACATAGGACTAGGATTATTCATCCTTTAAGCAGGGTTCATACAGACATTGGCAAATCAAATGCAAGCACTTAAATGTAATTTTTGAGGCCCTTAATTGTACATATAGGCCCCCCCCCCCCCCAACAAAAAAAAAGCATGGCAAAAGTTTCCAAAAGGAAGGCCATTACCACTTTAAGAATAATACATTTTTAGGCCTTGCCAATGCATTGATATTCAAATGATTATTACATTCTAAAAAATGTGAGAATAATGTGGACATTGTCTGACTAAATAGACTGGATGCATGGCGATTTTTCTGTAGCCTATGTGGCCGACAGTCATAAATCCATGAATAACGGTAGCATTAATCTCACCATAATAATCACACATGGTTTTACCGCAACAGAGTAGCGCAACACCCTTCAATTGAAGCTGTGGGAAACAAATGAAAATGGCCACATTTCTCAAAAACTGATAAAAAAAGAAATCACAGATAATTACAAGGGAGCAGGAGAGCTTATCAATTGGCTACAAATTGAGGAAATGTCAAATTTTCAAGGTATGCCTATTCCAGTACTTGAATTTCTGAGTTCCAAATTCAAGTAGGCTCCTTAAGCCCTTTCTATTGTTTAAAATTTCAGGTGTAACATGGAAAGTAAAACGTATTTGTCATTATCAGATCTTATCATGAATAAGCCCCGTGGGCTATGTAATTTGTTGTCATTATATCCAGAATAATTAGCAAGAATAACATTGGGAGTCTATACAATTGTACACAGTAGACTCAGTGTCCCTGCTCTACAACACATTATCAACATAAATTTGCTAGGGATATTAGATCCAACTTGGATTCAGGCACAACTGTCTTCACTAGTTTAAAAATGTCTTCCTGGATGAGATGATGATGTGTGAAAATATCACAGTGTAACTAATCAGCTGGGAACCAAATGCACATCCAACAAGTATTATTGAAGAATAATTATTGAAGAACCACGTAAATGACAGTATCGATTTAGGTTTTAAGTATCAAGGTATGGTGACTCTTTGGTGGGAAGCATTCGATTTTGCAACAATTGAATACATGATTTTGGATTTGTGCGCCATGTAAACAGTTTTTACCCCCTTACATAAGGAGACAAGAAATGTTACATACAGTAGTTACACTGCATTTCTGGCGCACAAATCTACACAAAACACGCGATCCGACAGCTAGATCCAGGATTCTTCAGGGTTCAATTTCAATGTCTAATTTAACTGATTAATGCTTAATATATGATATGCCATAAATGCAAGGATATTTTTATGTCACTTGATTTTGGACAAATTTTGGACAAAGACACCAAACATGATAAAGTTAAACATATGGTTAAAATCAACTGGTGAATTTGATTGAACATAGCTATGATCCCCACTTACAGTGTATGTTAATGTCATGACATATAAATAAAATGCAGATTATTATCTATGACTTATAAACAGCTGTAACAAGTTGTCCAGCATGGGAAATCCTCACTGCCATCCTAGTTTTATAGAAAGACCCAGTACTGAATTGTAAAAAATGAAAAGGGAAAGGTGAAGCAATTAATAACAAGTAAGGGTTGAAATGTCAATTTATGTGAATGATATCAATGCAACTACTGTATATGGTTGAAGAAGAGTATGGTACCATTCAGTAAACTCAACTTAGACCAATACTCCACTCACTGCATGTTATATTCTTCTTGTAATAACCAACGCTCCTTGTTATTGAATGCTTTGTGGACCATTGTCTTTCGACAGACCCAAAACAAGTCTAATTTGACCTCTGGCTCTTGAGATTGCACCTGCCCCCCCTGACCACACACACACACACACACTACAATATTCTGTTATGTACATTGTAGCACTGTACATGCCCTGGATTTGACCCACATGCTAAATCCAATTGCCATATTATCTGCACTCTAATGTTCTTCTCATTCCAGTCATAGAGAGGGAATCAGATTTGGAGCCTAGATTGCCCTGAGGCCCTGAGGCATCTTCAAACAACTGTTAGGCACTTGAATGGTAAAGGGCATGTCATATCAATCTCCAGGAATTGGGAATTCAGGGATACAGGGCATGCAGGGGGTGTAAGGGATTGGCTGTGATTGGCTGTGGAGGAAACATGGTTCCCATTGCTGTGAGGTGAGAAATGTAGCTTATTGAGGGATAAAGCAGCCTTATACCGTGTTTGTTTGTTATTACTCCATTCGTGTCATATGGCTAGTAAGGCCCTTTGTCAGTGAAAAAAACTTGAATAGTGCATTTCAATAGTCGTACAAACACTAAGATTCAGAATCACCTTTATTCGCATGTACAGGAATTTGACTCTGTGAAATGGTGCTGCCACAATAAACAGAATATAGAGACAATAAACAGAATATACGCACCACATATATAGATGCAGAATTTACACAATCCACATACCATATTTTCCAGAGATTCTGGAGCAGAGGGGCCACAGCCCCTAGGAGAACGGTTGCTTTACTTTGGGCAAAGGAGAACGGTTCCCCGACGTAGAAGTGTCATACCAGCCTTTGCCGTCGCTTCCCCGCCCACCTCCTCAGACTCTGTGGAGGCCCCAGCTGATCCCCCCACGGTTCCCCCTGGCACCGACAGAGATGAAGAGAACCCCAGGGAGGTGAACACCCCTGGTAAAATGTTTTCAGAGTTTCCCTTTGTGGAGGAGGGAAAGGGAACATCCCTGGGACAGTTTGGCACTGCCCAACTCACCGATCCCAACCTGGAACAGGCGAGGACGAGTGTGGGAGCTGTCGGTGGAAAACCAGTAGAGGGGGTGAGTGATTGTTCTTTTCCACATTTTGCGGTAAAAAATAATCTATTTTATCGGGTTGTGAAAGTGGGAGACGAAATGGTGGAACAACTCCCAGTGCCCAAATGTTACATCTCCACACTCACATTTGCTTGGAGCACACCTAGGAGTGGGGAAAACCTATGATCGGATCCTGGCCCGAAATGAAGCCTGAAATTAAGTGGGCTGTCCAGGATTACTGCCAGCAGTGAGAGGAATTCCAGAAAACAGCCCCAAAGGTAACCTATCAAAATCAGTTGATCCCTTTACCAATAATCAATACACCTTTTCAGAGGGTAGCCATGGACATAGAGGGGCCTCTGCCCAAGTCCAATCGAGGACATAGGTACATCTTGGTAATCATGGACTTTGGCACCTGCTACTCTGAGGCCATCTCACTATGTGCCACCAGCGCCTGTTCCTTCTCTTCAGTCGGGTTGGGATTGCAGAAGAAGTCCTGACCAATCAAGTATCATGATTCATGTACCGGATAATGAAAGAAATGTGCAGGATGTTAAAGGTGAGCAAAATACATACTTCTGTGTACCATCCCCAAACCAATGGACTTGTGGAATGATTTAACAAAACCCCGAATCAAATATTAAGGAGAGCCATAGACGCAGGAGGAATAAATTGGGACTAAGTTAATACCCTTTGTTCTGTCCTCCATGAGAGAGGTGCACAGGAATCCACAGGATTCTCACCCTTCAAACTCCTGTACAGCAGATGGCCCCGGGGAATGCTGGACCTGGCAAAGTATGCCTGAGAGCAACAACACTCCCTTAACCAGTCAGTTATTGAATGCATGAAAGAGATCCGCCACTGCATGACGAGAGTCTTGCCTCTGATGTGGGAAAACATACTCCAGGCTCAGCAGGTCCAAGCCTGGGTCTTCAACAGGAGGGCCCATCTCCTGGAGCACTGGTCTTAGTACTCATCTCCACCTCTGACTGCAAATTCCTGGCCAAGTGGCAGGGCCTGTATGCGATAATAGAATGAGTTACCTGAGAGTCATGTGTCCATTAGGCCTTTGGACTTAATCAGCATGAGTTAGATGTACAATAAAATCTCCACTTTTTGATTGATACCACAGGAGTTTAGAAGGGAGGCACTGCCTCAAACTTTTATTCCACAGGCTGTGATCAGCACTATGTAGCTGTTGCAAGAGCACATTTTTCATTGGCTATTGACAAAAACAATGGCAGCTTAAATTGAACCATTATTGGGTTCAAATGCACATATACATTTGTGAACAGGCATCCACAACAAACCCAATCCATTTGTAAGGCGCACAGTGGTGTACCCGCAAGGTCTGTGTTTGTATGCGGGGGCTGTGGTGGTGTGTGGTACGAAGTGGGGGTTCTAGCTTGCATGGTTCCCTCGGTGAACCCCCACTTCAGCGCCCCCCCCCCCCTCGACCCAAAAAATAAGAAGCACCATTCTGCACTAACTGTAATTTTTATGGAACAACATTTAAAAAAAAATCATAACATTTAAACTATACAAATATAACAATATATACGAAAAAAATAAATAAAGTAACTTAGACAAATAGAAACAAATTTGTATTGATTTGGCACTGGAGCATCAATAAATTACCCATCCCCCCAACACGGTCAACCAAGAGTCAAGACTAAACCAATTCACCTTGGTGATGTGCAGACTGGTTTAATATTATTATTAATAATTTCGCACACAAACAGAAAAAAATGCAACAATAAGTCTGTGAAACGACATATTCACAGTATTATGAATGAATTGTGGTTCATTTGGTAGCATTTCGTAGTGTGACTGATTTTACTAATTGCATTAGCACTGTACAGAGTTAGAGGTGCGCAATTTGATAGATTCCCCCGATCCCCCTACCTCGGGCTTCCAGTGGGGAGACCTGAGGTCAACCTACCCCTGCCACCCTCCCCATGTTGTACTTCTCAGTGGGAGACCTTCCTAGGCAGTAGCCTGCCTAGCTCACAAACTAGAATCAGGGCGTCCACTCCGACAAGGTTAATTGACCCACAGTCCTACACAGTGACATGATATCAATGACGTGACGTGCAAATGAACGATAGAAAACCGATCGTGCAAATGTCACCATTCCGAATGATTTTGTGCGGGCGCCCGTGCCACCCTCAGCAAAATGCCGCCCCGGGCGGCTGCCCATGTAGCCTATACCTAAATCCGCCACTGGTAGTACGCCAGTGAAGGCCCTAATAGCTAAATGAGATTGATGCGCATTGATGTGAATCGCACTGCTGCTATGTAGATATCAATAGTAAGTTATTTGTATCGCATGTAGGCTACACCACTGCTGTCATCCTTAACTCTAAGCATTCATGTTGGATAATCTTTGGATGCCGACAGCAGTCGCACCATTGGACTGTAGCCTACAAAAGCCTATTCCTGCTCTTTTCCAGTGATACATCAAATGCATTTGGTGTGTCATCATAGTGGTCTCTGACTTGTTGTCAAACTCACTCAGGCAGAACAAACTTAAACTTCTGTCAATGCTGGTTTGAATGTCATTGAGAGGACTGAAAGGTGTCCATTTTTTTCTCTCGCAAACATCCTTTCTGGATTTAAAAGTAATCCTGGAAGTAATCATCCAGTTTTTCAAAAGCATCTGTAATTTGATTACAACATTTTAGCTGGTAACGTAACAGATTACAGTTACTGTAGGCCTACAGTTTTTTGTGCTACAATATTACTACAACTACAATAATTTCAACCACTACTACTAATGATAATAAATATTCAAAAGTAATACTGATAATAACGGTGATGATAACAATGCTTTTTAGAAATCCTCTATCTTCTATATAGGCGAGGATCCCAAGATCCCTTGGGAAATCTAAAATCTATTCAGCCCAAGCCTTGGAAGTAAAATGAAAACAAATGTGTAATAAAGTCAAGAAGATGAAGAGATTCCGTGATGATGCTCTCCACCACCCCTTTAAATCAAAATAAAAAGTGGAGCAGGCCTCCTCCGCCTCCCCCATGCATACAGATATAGGGTGCATGTAAGACAGAAGGGGCTTGAAGACAATCTTATCTCCACCCACACCACCACCAGTGGGAATATTCTCTGATGATAGGATGTTAGCGAGAAAGAGGGGAGGGAGGGAGAGATTCTCTATTGGGCTAGCTTTTAGTAGACATGGAGAGAAAAAAGGAGAGGCCTATTGTGTGTATGTTTCAGTCTGTTGTGTCAATGCATGAAGTTGGTACATAAACTCAGCAAAAAAAGAAACGGCCCTTTTTCAGGACCCTGTCTTTCAAAGATAATTCGTAAAAAGCCAAATAACTTCACAGATTTTCACTGTAAAGGGTTTAAACACTGTTTCCCATGCTTGTTCAATGAACCATACAAAAATAATGAACATGCACCTGTGGAACGGTCGGTAAGACACTAACAGCTTATAGACGGTAGGCAATTAAGGTCACAGTTATGAAAACTTAGGACACTAAAGAGGCCTTTCTACTGACTCTGAAAAACACCAAAAGAAAGATGCCCAGGGTCCCTGAGCGAGATTTGGAGGTGGAGGGTCCGTCATGGTCTGGGGCGGTGTGTCACAGCATCATTGGACTGAGCTTGTTGTCATTGCAGGCAATCTCAACGCTGTGCGTTAAGGGAAGACATCCTTCTCCCTCAGGTGATACCCTTCCTGCAGGCTCATCCTGACATAACCCTCCAGCATGACAATGCCACCAGCCATACTGCTCGTACTGTGCGTGATTTCCTGCAAGACAGGAATGTCAGTGTTCTTCCATGGCCAGCGAAGAGTCCAGATCTCAATCCCATTGAGCACGTCTGGGACCTGTTGGATCAGAGGGTGAGGGCTAGGGCCATTCCCCCCCCCAGAAATGTCTGGGAACTCGCAGGTGCCTTGGTGGAAGTGTCGGGTAACATCTCACAGCAAGAACTGGCAAATCTGGTGCAGTCCATAAGGAGATGCACTGCAGTACTTAATGCAGCTGGTGGCAACATCAGATACTGACTGTTACTTTTGATTTTGACCCCCCTTTTGTTCAGGGACACATTATTCCATTTTTGTTCATCACATGTCTGTGGAACCTGTTCAGTGTATGTCTGTTGTTGAATCTTATGTTCATACAAATATTTACACGTTAAGTTTGCTGAAAATAAAAGCAGTTGACAGTGAGGACGTTTCTTTTTTTGCTGAGTTTACAATAGTTCCCTCTGAAGATTGTGTTCACCCTGCCCTGAAAGCTTCATAGGACCTCAACATCTAAATACTGCCATGTGAGATGAATCCAATAAAATAAAAGGTGGCATTGTAGATTAGATCTAGAGAAAAAGAGAACGCTGTTCATTAGGGGACACCATAGGAGTGTCGTTTTGCAACAGAAAACAAAAAGGTTCAGCTAGTCCCTCCATTTCAGTCTGGCTGTACAACCAATATCTATTAAGTAAAGAGAAGTTGACTATTACCTCCACAGTCTAAGGGCTGCTGTTGTAATTGTGACAGAGACAAGCGCTCCGAAACAGAGTTAGAAATGCCAGTGGTTGAGCTCAAGTGGAAAATGACTGAAAACCTTATATATTTTTTTATATTGTTTTTATGTTTAAAACAGCAACGTCCATCACACTGGTATGCCATCTACAGTCTTGTGACAGATGAGAATCAGTATAGAAATAGTCAACACTAAACAATCTATTCTCTTCAGTAGTTTAAACGTAATTTAAAGCAACAGATTGAAACAAGAGCTCCCTAACAAGGAGCCTACTTATTACACCACTAAAGAATAAGCAGTATAGGCACAATAAATAATTTATACCAAAGTCTAGGGAGAGGGCTGTTTATTTTTCTCCCACTTCATATCCTTCTCATTTTACGAGGCAACAGCATATATAAGCTAGTCGAAACAAAATAAAAAAGTATTTAAAAAAAATCTAGTTGGAGACAGATGAGGCCATTTTTTGGGGGATAGTACATACGATCCCAGAGAATAATGTTCATGCTGTTGGAGGGATGTTAAAATGCCCACCGCCACCTGTTGGTTGCTCGTTCAGCATTTGCCATTAGTAGTCAGTTTCCAGTTGTTCCTCAGTGTCCATTGTCATCAAGTGTCTGCGGCACCCAGTCCGTGGTCCGGTCCCATGCAGGCGACAAAGGGGGAGCGGAGAACATACATGAGCAGGGAGCCATTCTGAACAAACATAATCGACCACATTCACACGTTTGGTCCCCCTCTGGCTGCAAGTGGCTGGGTGTGACGAGGTTCTTACGCCGGTAGTGGCGACAGCAGTCGTCTTCCTCCAGTGCCAGAAGTCTTCTTCTGTGGGGTTTTACAGTGGACTACATCCTATTATGATGCATGCCGTCACCTACTGGATGGTGTGAAAAAGCTTTCCAGTGAAAAAAAAGAAGTAGATATTCCCCAAAACAACAAAAAAAAGTCTATAATCCGTGTCTGATCCCTACACAGGGTCAGGAGTCTCTGCCACCAATAAACCTTGCAAATCTTCTGCTGTGAATTCCTGAAGCCCTGCCACAGCGTCCAATTTCTTTGATTTCCTTTCTTGCAGTTAAGCACATTTGCTATGAACACCACAAAATCCACTTTCTTTACATACAGCATATCTGTGTCACGTTCTGACCTTTATTTCCTTTGTTTTGTATTATTTAGTATGGTCAGGGCGTGAGTTGGGTGGGCAGTCTATGTTTGATTTTCTATGATTTGGGGTTTTCTATGTTTCAGCCTAGTATGGTTCTCAATCAGAGGCAGGTGTCATTAGTTGTCTCTGATTGAGAATCATTCTTAGGTAGCCTGGGTGTCACTGTGTGTTTGTGGGTGATTGTTCCTGTCTTTGTGTTTGCACCAGATGGGACTGTTTTAGGTTTTCTCACATTTGTTGTTTTTGTTAGTTATCTCATGTGTAGTTTCTTTATAAATTAAAGAATATGAATAACCACCACGCTGCGCTTTGGTCCGCCTCTCCTTCAGATGAAGAAAACCATTACAATCTGGTTCTCTTAGCGGAGAAATATTCACTACAGGCGGTGGTGCATCCACAACCATCTCTTCAACAGTAGTGTCACCTCTCTTAATTATTTTGATTGCCTCCACATAAGAGACCCAAAGGACTACCCTAACTTCAGCAACCTACACACTTACAGGGCACTCCACGAACTACGGGTCATGAGCCACACCACAATTGCAACACTGCCGTTCTCTCATTCCAACCTTCCATACACACACACACACACACACACACACACACACACACACACCCACCTGTCTGCGACACTTGAAACATGGCCAAATCCTACATTATAGTGGTTTTGGGACAAATGCCCAAATATACTCTACTTTTACAGTTGAAGTCAGAAGTTTACACATTAGTTTACATATGACTCCAGCCTAAGTGTTTTTCAAGTCCTCCACAAATTTCTTGATAACAAACTATAGTTTTGTCAAGTCGGTTAGGACATCTACTTTGTGCATGACAAGTAATTTTTCCAACGATTGTTTGCAGAAAGATTATTTCACTTATAATTCACTGTGTCACAACTCCAGTGGGTCAGAAATGTACATACACTAATTTGGCTGTGCCTCTAAACAGCTTGGAAAATCCCAGAAAACAATGTCATGGCTTTAGAAGCTTCTGATAGGCTAATTTACATAATTTAGTCAATTGGAGGTATACCTGTGGATGTATTTCAAGGACTACCTTCAAACTCAGTGTCTCTTCGCTTGACATCATGGGGAAAAAAATCTAAAGAAATCAGCCAAGGCCTCAGAAAAGAATTGTAGACCTCCACAAATCTGGCTCATCCTTGGGAGCAATTTCCAAAAGCCTGAAGGTACCACGTTCATCTGTACAAACAATAGTATGCAAGAATAAACACTATGGGACCACGCAGCCATCATACCGCTCAGGAAGGAGATGCGTTCTGTCTCCTAGAGATGAAAGTACTTTGGTGTGAAAAGTGCAAATCAATCCCAGAACAACAGCAAAGAATGCTTGAGGAAACAGGTACAAATGTATCTGTATCCAAAGTAAAGCGAGTCCTATATTGACATAACCTGAAAGGCTGCTCAGCAAGGAAGAAGCCACTACTCCAAAACCACAATTAAAAAGCCAGACTACGGTTTGCAACTGCACATGGGGACAAAGATCATTCTTTTTGGAGAAATGTCTCCTGGTCTGATGAAACAAAAATAGAACTGTTTGGCCATAATGACCATCGTTATGTTTCGAGGAAAAAGGGGGAGCTTGCAAGCCGAAGAACACCATCCCAACCGTAAAGCACAGGGGTGGCAGCAGCATTTTGTGGGGGTGCTTTGCTGCAGGAGGGACTGGTGCATGTCACAAAATAGATAGCTTCATGAGGCAGGAAAATTGTGGATATATTGAAGCAACATCAAGACATCAGTCAGGAAATTAAAGCTTGGTCACAAATGGGTCTTCCAAATGGACAATGACCCCAAGCATAAGTCCAAAGTTGTAGCAAAATGGCTTAAGGACAAAGGCAAGGTATTGGGGTGGCCATCACAAAGCGCTGACCTCAATCCTATAGAACATTTGTGGGCAGAACTGAAAAAGCGTGTGTGAGCAAGGAGGCCTATGAACCTGACTCAGTTACACCAGCTCTGTCAGGAGGAATGGGCCAAAATTCACCGAACATATATACGCTTGCGGAAGGCTACCCGAAACGTTAGACCCATGTTAAACAATTCAAAGGCAGTGCTACCAAATACTAATTGAGTATGTAAACTTCTGACCCACTGGGAATGTGATGAAATAAATAAAAGCTGAAATAAATCATTCTCTCTACAATTATGACATTTCACATTCTTAAAATAAAGTGGTCAACCTAACTGACCTAAAACAGGGAATTTTTTGTAGGATTAAATGTCAGGAATTGTGAAAAACTGTGTTTAAATGTAATTGGCTAAGGTGTATGTAAACTTCCGACTTCAACTGTACATGCATAGGGAGGTGCTCACTAAGAAAAAACAAATCCTTGTACAACAAGAAAAAACAAATCCTTGTACAACATACACTTATCATCCCTTTCAATTTTCAACACTCTTCCTTTTCAGTCAATTCTTCACCACCACTACTTAATTTCCTCTCCTCTCCTCTCCTCTCCTCTCCTCTCCTCTCCTCTCCTCTCCTCTCCTCTCCTCTCCTCTCCTCTCCTCTCCTCTCCTCTCCTCTCCTCTCCTCTCCTCTCCTCTCCTCTCCTCTCCTCTCCTCTCCTCTCCTCTCCTCTCCTCAGGAATCAAGATAAGACTCAGATGCAGAGCGTGTCGAAGTAACAATGTTTATTACAGCAAAAGGGACAAAGGTACAGGACAGCAGGCAGGCAGAGTGGTCAGGCGGGCGGGTACAGGGTCAGGACAGGCAAGAGTCAAAACCAAGAGGACGAGAAAAGGGGAGACTGGGGAAAAGCAGGAGCTGAATATAAAAATGCTGGTTGACTTCATAAACAAGACAATCTGGCAACAGACAAACAGAGAACAGAGGTATAAACACACAGGGGATAATGGGGAAGATGGCGACACCTGGAGGGGGGTGGAGACAATCACAAAGACAGGTGAAACAAATCAGGGTGTGACACTACCAGCCTACTTACTTTCGAGCATGCTTGGCTATTAAATAAGCGATGGATAAATGGTAGGCTGATATTTGTTGTGGAGACGGAATAAACCAGGCATGTCATAAAAATGTAGAATTATCCAGCAATATTATTATGATTTAGGCCAGGGATGGGCAACTCCAATCCTCGGGGGCTGGAGTAGTGTAACACTTTTTTCTCATCCCTAGCAAACACAGCTGATTGAACTAATTTCATTCGAAACTGAAGATCATGATTAGTTGATTATTAGTCAAGTGTGTTAGCTGGGGCAAAAGTGTGACACCAATCATGCCCCTGAGGACTGGAGTTGCCAATCCCCGATTTAGGCCTATATACTATAATAAAAGTAAAATAAATACATTAGGCTTATAGCGATTATTATTATTATTAATTCATTTAGAATGATATAAATGCCCCTTAGACATTCTCACATATCAGATTTGCCCTAACAAAAAATGCCCCTTAGATATTAATTTAGAATCTTCCAACCCTCTAAATGTAACTATTGGCGGAAAGTCACGTAATATACTGTAGGCCTATCGTAGGTGAGATGAGTCTCACTAGTGTTGAGTAATGTGCTGTTAAAAGTGGTGTTGGTCTTATTTATTTGAAAAGCATATTGAAGTTAAAAGCAATAGGATTTGAAGCAATAGCCTACCCGCTGAGGTCAACTATTTCGGCACCGAGACAAGCATGGGGACTGATCAATAATAATTGATAAATCAATGAGATTTTTACTTTCACTGAATCTCTGTTTGGGTATTGATTAGACTACAATTAGAGTGTGGAAATGTTATGCTCTTAGTACTGTAGCCTACTCCCGACCGCCACGTTGTACAGCGCCATATTTTCCGTTCCGTCCTAACTGACACCCTGAGGGTTTAGTTTTTCTTGGAATAGAAACACCATAATATTAAGCAAATGAATTAAGCAAAATTTCTTAAAATCCATCCCATATCCTATGTTCTTACAAAACAAGGTTTTAAATAATCTAGTACAGCCACTTTCGAAGGCTATCAAATGTTTCTCAAAGATGGTCAAACTAGCATTCATGGTAACAATGGCTGACAATTAAATAACGTGCCATAGAATTCTGCTGCAGCCCGCAAGGTGTGCTGCAGTATGACGACCCTTTTGAAGGAGGAACCACTGTATAGACAGGTGTGTGCCTTTCCAAATCATGTCCAATCAATTGAATTTACCACAGGTGGACTCCAATCAAGTTGGAGAAACATCTCAAGGATGATCAATTTCTAAAAACCTGTTTTCACTTTGTCGTTATGGGTTATTGTGTGTAGATTGATAAGGATTTTAATTTAAATTTAATCAATTTTAGAATAAGGCTGTAATGTAACAAGATGTGGAGAAAGGGAAGGGGTCTGAATACTTTCTGAATGCGCTGTATATCTGTATTCATGCTGCATAGATAGGGATTGCTTAACCATCCTGTTGTGTTCATTTCATGTTAATTAATTCTGTGTTCCCGGTCTAAAATGTCCGCCCCCATTAAAGCTGATTATATATCCATAACAATACATATATTATCACCTAATGTGGTGTTAAAATCTTTTTATCAACTTAAGTTATTGTGAACATTACAAGTTTTGAACTTCTATTTGCTATTTATGGCCTGTAGGTCTCATTGACCTGAGCTCATACAACTTTTTTTTTTGAGTAAAAAAGCATAATGTATAGATTATTTTGACTATGTGTGTGTGTGTGAAAATAATCACTCAGTATTTCTCATTGTTAAATATCAGGGCCTTCAAATTATATCAGATTGCCATTACTATTGGAATTACTCTTGTGTGCTTAATCCATGTGGGGGTCTGGGAGAGGAAGTGTGTCCAGCTGATGAATGGGCATGTGCCTGAACTCAATTGTATATACTTAATTGTAGTCTCACCCATTCATTTCTAATGACTGGTAATTTTTGACTGGGAACACCACAGGTGCACCAAAGTTAAATAAACACCTAAAATGTAATGAAACTCATCAACATTTATTTTGTGTGTTCAGATGCCCTGTGTGGACAAAGTCATGGAACCTTATGACAATCAGATTAAATGAACTACATTCTTCAGAGAGAAAACTTTGAAATCGGTCAAATTCGACTGGAACACATCCATCCGACTGGAACACATATCCAAAATACCTCCATTTGGTTGGCACGTTATGTTCAGAAATCCACAGGCTCGAGCGGTCACGACCAGGCAGACCTAAAATTCCAAATAGTATCCGTAAAGTTTTTAGAAACATGTCAAAGTTTTTTTTATAATCAATCCTCAGGTTGTTTTTGCAATATATAATTGATCATATTTCAACCGGGACTGTAGCTTCTTCAATAGGAGAAAGAGAGAAAATGTCTGCTCCAAGCTGTTGCGCATGCAAAACGCTGCTGACACCCAGCCATACAATGTGATCTTTCTCGCTCATTTTTCAAAATAAAAGCCTGAAACTATGTATAAAGACTGTTCACACCATGGGGAAGCCATAGGAAAAGGAATCTGGTTGATATCCCTTTAAATGGAGCGAAGGCAGGCAATGGAACAGAGAGCTTTCAGGAAAAACAGCACTTCCGGGTTGGATTTTCCTCATGTTTTCGCCTGCAATATCAGTTCTGTTATACTCACAGACAATATTTTGACCGTTTTGGAAACTTTAGAGTGTTTCCTATCCTAATCTGACAATTATATGCATATTCTAGATTCTGGGCCTGAGAAATAGGCAGTTTCATTTGGGTATGTTTTTCATCCAAACATCAAAATACTGCCCCCTACACTCAACAGGTTAAATGGATTGTGTAGGTCATGACTTGGTTTTAAATGATTTTGGGATGATTTGTGAATGACATTTTAAACATGCTAAATGGGGGAGATTGACTTAAATGGGGTTAAAGTCCCTCCAGTCACTCCTTGTCCATTGACTGCTTTCATGGTAAGGAAGCAAATATCTAAAGATATCATTTTTCTAAACTATACCTTTATCGACAGTGTATATCAGAGAAGGCCCATTTCTATTGGAACAGTCAACTAAACAAAACCAAAATAATCTGTTTACATCGTTAAACAGCCTATAAATTGAACAGCAAATGTTGGCTATATTTGGGACTAAAACACATGATTTATGTATCTAAAGCTATGCATTTCCCCTCACAGTGACACAGAAAATAAATTTCCCCAAAGGTATTTCAAGTGCAAACACACACAGTATGCACTTGCATATTATATAAATGTAAGGTGTGTGTGTGTATATGCAGGCTGTATACAATGGAAAGTGCAGCACACATTAACATTGTGCTTCTTTGCGTTGTACTATTTCCTGAGCTCAAACGCTTTCAATAGACATGCCTTTGTTCTATAATTGGGTTCCAGGGAACAATAGAAACGCTTACCACAACAAGTAATCAGTACATTGGCCGCTCCTTTTCCCACCATGCTATGCCCCATAAAGAAAACACAAGAATAGAGGCCAAGTGTTGAATTGGTAGAATGGTACGAGCTACATAAAACACTGTTGCAAACCACAACTGAGTCACACAATTTTTCTATCTATTTGTGTGTTCTGTTCTTTCTTAAATGCAAAAACATGACAGGTAAATTAATGTGATGTTATCATGCATGTAAGACATAATTATGAATTAGCAAGAACTGAAGGCAAGAACATGTTCTCAGTGTTTCATTTGATATCCAGTGAGGCAGCACAACTTTAGCTGCCTGGTTTAATAACACAATATTTGACTAAAATACATGTGGTTTGGTTTCTGTTTCCTTTGGCACATTTGCCAATGTCAAGTTCTTCCTAGCTGATGACCAAATGTACTCTAACCTAGCTGTAATTGATTTCATGGTCTGTTCTCATTTGAAGAGAAGTGGCGCATAAGAGATTCTCAGATACACAAAGATGGAAAATACTGTAACCTTGTCATGTCTTATCTATGTGACACCATGTGATGCCATAGACTATAAATGGGACACTTTCCCATGATGCAAGCTTCTATTTCTAATGTCATCCAGATGTGCTGTCACCTGGGAACACAAGGCCTGCTATTAAAAATAATAGGGAGGGAAAGGGAAAATCACAATCCTTGACAATGACAAGTAAATTCTCAGTGAATTACTTAGTGTACAGTGCCGTGAAAAAGTATTTTTCCCCTTTCTGATTTTCTCTATTGTGCATATTTTTGACACTGAATGTTATCAGATCTTCAACCAAAACATAATATTAGATAAAGAGAACCTGAGTTTACAAATAACACAAAAAATGTATTCTTATTATATTTAATGAATTAACACAGTTATACAAAACCCAATTACCCTGTGTGAAAAAAAAGTAATTCCCCCTTACACTCAATAACTGGTTGTGCCACCTTTAGCTGCAATGACTGCAACCAAATGCTTCCTGTAGTTTTTGATCAGTCTCTCACATCGCTGTGGAGGAATTTTGGCCCACTCTTCCATGCAGAAATGTTTTAACTCAGCGATACTTGTGGGTTTTCAAGCATGAACTGCTTGTTTCAAGTCCTGCCACAACATCTCAATTGGGATTAGGTCTGGACATTGACTAGGCCATTCCAAAACTTCAAATGTGTTGCTTTTTAAAACTATTTTCATGTAGACTTGATTGTGTGTTTTGGATCATTGTCTTGCTGCATGACCCAGCTGCGCTTCAGCTCACAGACGGATGGCCTGACATTCTCCTGTAGAATTCTCTGATAAAGAACATAATTGATGGTTCCTTCTATTATGGCAAGTCGTCCTGGTCCTGAGGCAGCAAAGCATCCCCAAACCATCACACTACCACCACCATGCTTGACCATTGGTATGAGGTTCTTATTGTGGAATGCAGTGCTCGGTTTTCGCCAGACATAATGGGACCCATCTCGTCCAACAGTTGAATTGTATAGCAGACCATAGCGTGGGCTTCTCAATCAATTTGAATTCAGCTAAGAGTAATTCCAATAGTAATGGCAATCTGATATAATTTGAAGGCCCTGATATTTAACAATGAGAAATACTGAGTGACTATTTGCACACGCACACACACACACACACACACACACACACACACACACACACACACACACACACACACACACACACACACACACACACACACACACTCGTGAACACTCGCTCCACTTACACTTAATCAAGTAAATTTCATCTGAAGTTGCAGCCTCTCTTTGAAATGGATGCATCTGTGCCATTAGGGGGGGGGGGATTAATTATGGCCACTTTCATCTGAGCGCAATTAGTATTTTCTGTGAAGTTGTTTGCCATAAAAAGGACAAGAGCCAATAGAACTTTTGTTACTTTCATCATGCTACTCTTTTTCTAAATCTAAATGTGAATCAATATCTAACAGTTGAATGTCAACGGCTCCAAATGCCCTTCAACCCATTTATAATGGTGTTCTCGCAATGAGTCATTTATGCAGCTTCTGTACAGGAAATGGTATTAGTCATTAACTGTTTTCATCAACAATTACAGGGACGGTTTACTGCCATATTGTGGCTAGTAGTCTATCAGATTGAGAATGCAGAGAAGAAAAATGGAAAGTGTGACCTTAGAGAACATTGTTAATTGTTAAGACAGGCTGCCTATTCTGAATGTACTGGGTGAGGTAGAAGCTGATACAGGTGCAGGTGTCCCGGTTAGAGGACAAGGATAGGGAGAGAGACTTGGGGTTTCAGTTGAGAGAGATTTCACTTTTATCTTTTCAATTACTCATTTCATTTCCAGAAGTGTGTGGTTGGGTATTGGATGCACAGATAATACAAATAAAAGGGATACATGCTGGAGAACTGCATGGGTTGTTTGGTACTGAACTAAAAGACAAAGGGAACTCAGGTATTTATTAAGGGAATTGGTTGCAGGTGTCCAAAAGCCTCTCTTAACATGGGCAGCACCATTAAGGACTGATACTTGTGATCTCTATACATCTCTATGGCTCACAGGTGCCTACAGTTAGAGAAAGTTAACTAAAAAGTGCAATTTAAGTGACAGTTTCCCTAAAAAGTATAAGTATAACAATTAGAGCCTTTTCTACAGTTATTCTACATTACAAAATAGGGTATAACCACAGAAAATGTTTTAACAAGAGTAACATGACATACAGTGGAGAGGTTGGAGTCTGTTTGATTGACTGTGTGGACAGGTGTCTTTTATACAGGTAACGAGTTCAAACGGGTGCAGTTAATGCAGGTAATGAGTGGAGAACAGGAGGGCTTCTTAAAGAAAAACTAGCAGGTCTGTGAGGAGGAGACCTGCAAAATTGGCAGTGTATCAAATACCTGTTCTCCCCACTGTATATCATAACATCTCATGACAGTGTACTACTTGGATCAAAATGTTGGACCCAGTCCAGATTACACGGTGCACAGTAACTCAGCCCTCAGTTCAAACAAAGTTAATGTCCAATTACCAAAAGTCACTAGTTATGACAGTCTTATTGTGATGCCATTTTGTTATCATCATTGACGCACCATCAGCCTGGTTCGAATCCCACTCTAGTGAACGGAACTAAGACTGTGGTGTTATCCCCACCCCCCTAAATCACTCATAAAGCTGATTTGGTCTGGCATGCTATATTTTTTTGAAAATAAATCAGTTGGCTCCTTCCACTTCATGCACTCATGACATGATTTGTTTTCCACCTTAACTCAATTATTGCCAATTAGTTCATCTGTAGGGCAACAATGATTACCTGTAGCTACATTAGGCTATAGTCCCTCCCCATTCTATACAGTAGGACGAGCACTAATGATGGTTACTCCTCCAGCCTGTGAGTTTGTCAATGTCAATAAAGGAGGTATAATATCCCCCCCTTTGTCTATCTATCTCCATCCCTTCTTTTCTTCCCTTCATCACTGACAAGCTTTGGTGAGTTAAATGTCATCTCTACTTTTTAGAGATTGTGAATACTGCAAACACCATTCAATAATCCATTAAATTTTGTTCATATTCAATTTCTATGTTGCTTTGTTGTGTAGAATGACAGAGTAGAATTGTAGCCGGGTTTGTAACGGTTGTCGTCTTCCTCTTCTGAGGAGGAGTAGGAAATATCGGACCAATATGCAGCATGGTAAGTGTTCGTCATATTTATTTCACAGAACACAGAGAACAAGCGAACAAGCGAATAAAGAAAAACCGAAACAGTCCGATATGGTGAAAAACACTGAAACGGAAAATAACCACCCTCAAACAAGAGTGGGAAAACAGGCTTCCTAAGTATGGTTCTCAATCAGAGACAACGATTGACAGCTGCCTCTGATTGGGAACCATACCAGGCCAAACACATAGAAATATAAACACGAAAACAAAACATAGAATGCCCACCCCACCTCACGCCCTGACCAACCTAAAATAGAAACATACAAAAGGAACTAAGGTCAGGACGTGACACCGGTACTGTGTTTGCAAATAGTTCTCTGGGAAGCTAAATGAATGATCACATGGTCATTCTAGACTAGGACAGTCAAGCCTGTCTGAACATGTTGTATTTTTTGCACATCACTCCAGTTTAACTGGACATTGCACTCCAAAACCTCGAATGCGGTCTCTTGTCGAGATAAATCCACGTCCGAGTGTGTTTTGTAGATCCAACTGTATGCCACAATTCTAAATGAATGGAAAAGATAAGTACCTTATGTGGTGCTTATCCTTTCAATTCATTTGGGGCTGAGGCACATACCTGGATCTACACAATCGATTGATTGATTGATTGATTGTCTTGATATTAGACTACATGAGGTATAGAAAACAGCAAATGTTTTATTTTGAAGTGTAATGTCCCTTTAAGTTGCTATAACTATGTTGGTTGATAGTTTGATTATCTAGAGATCATATATAAACTACTATCCAAATAAAGTCATCCGCAGTCATGTTTTGATTTGTCAATCAATGTGCAGGCACATGTTTCAACACATCATTACATATGTATTTGATTGTACAATAGTTCTGGATATTAGTTGCCTTTACCCTTGCAACCATAAGAGTTCTTTCTTTCAGCAATACCAAAGATCAACAGCACTCAAATGCCAAATTCTGGATAGTTGGACATACAAGTCTTCCTCTTGAATAATTCAGCATTAACACAAGATGCCCAGACGTTATTACATTCTGCATAAGCTTTTTATTGAACACACACATTAGAAAATGTCTTTGTTGTGTCAATTAGTTGATTAAGTATAATCTATGTCCCAAGGGTTCTGGCTACCTGATCTGTTTCTAAATGGATTCGTATTACAGAGCGAACCAAGAGCAAAGAAAGGGGACATTTTCAGTTACATGCCACTGTGTTGACTGACAGTCAGGCTCTATTTGATAGGGCTTTTATTTTAATTGCTTGTATTTAATTAAGGGCATTTATTATGGAAATTAATCTGTTCTGATTCAGCAATGTGCAACTGCATTATTCATGTAAGGCCAGCAGTCATTAGAATACATTCAATTATGGTATGAGAAGCCAGGTCTGACAATATGTATGAGGAGACCCAGGAATATACAGTATGTTCTGTTCATTAGTTACCAAGGCTGTTGCAATGTCAATTAATGAGAGAGAGAGAGCGAGAGAGAGAGAATGAGACAGAGAGAACAAGCGAGAGAGAGCAAGAATGAGAGAATGAGACAGAGGGAGACAGAGGGAGAGGGAGACAGAGACAGAGGGAGAGAGCGAGAGAGAGTGAGAGAGAGAGAGAGACATAGAAGCTCCAAGGTAGGAGGATGAATGGGTAACCCTCATCCTCAAAAATACTTACAAAGCACCTGATCATCAGCTGATTTAAAAGACACCGGACTTACTTGGACTGGAACATCACAAGACCAGTGGGCCAGACGCACACTCACAAGATTCAACCACGATAACATACTGCTGATTAGTATTACTTCAGGCCAGTTTGCCTCACTTTGATTTCTTCAGTCTCTATTAGACAGACCCAATTTTGAATTAAATTGCATTGAATTACATTTAAAATACCTTTAATCTGAAATAATTTTGGAGAAAAGTAAACAGAGGGAGAATAAGAATATCTCCTTCATCAAAACAATCAATCTGAACGTGCAACCACTGGCCATATTTCCTCAAATTAATTTAACTGTGTTGGGGAATAATCAGAATTAGTTGGTAACATATGTAAGATGTTTTATATTCATTATATGTGTGTAAGTTACTTCTCATCAGAATGTTTATTTTTGTATAATACTGTGGCCGGGTTGCAGTCATCTGTTCTATGTCAGGACTAAGTTACTTGGGCCGCAGAGAGGGGAGAGGTCAAGCGTGTATCTCTTGGCTCCACAATGTCTATGTGCCAGTCAATGTGTATCTGTGATCTTGTCAAGGAGGGGGCATGTGATATATGCCTATTGATATGAGGATTTGTTTTATGGTTCTGAGTTTGAGAAAAGAACATAGTTTAGGAGACAAAGCTGAACGATAAATTATGGCCAATGCTGTCTGGCTATGTGTGTCTTTGCTATTTTTTTAAATATTTGTTTATTTTATTTCACCTTTATTTAACCAGGTAGGCTAGTTGAGGACAAGTTCTCATTTGCAACTGCGACCTGGCCAAGATAAAGCATAGCAGTGTGAGCAGACAACAAAGAGTTACACATGGAGTAAACAATTAACAAGTCAATAACACAGTAGAAACCAAAGGGGGAGTCTATATACAATGTGTGCAAAAGGCATGAGGAGGTAGGCTAATAATTACAATTTTGCAGATTAACACTGGAGTGATGAATGATCAGATGGTCATGTACAGGTAGAGATATTGGTGTGCAAAAGAGCAGAAAAGTAAATAAATAAAAACAGTATGGGGATGAGGTAGGTGAAAAAGGGTGGGCTATTTACCAATAGACTATGTACAGCTGCAGCGATCGGTTAGCTGCTCAGATAGCTGATGTTTGAAGTTGGTGAGGGAGATAAAAGTCTCCAACTTCAATTTTTGCAATTCGTTCCAGTCACAGGCAGCAGAGTACTGGAACGAAAGGCGGCCAAATGAGGTGTTGGCTTTAGGGATGATCAGTGAGATACACCTGCTGGAGCGCGTGCTACGGATGGGTGTTGCCATCGTGACCAGTGAGCTGAGATAAGGCGGAGCTTTACCTAGCATGGACTTGTAGATGACCTGGAGCCAGTGGGTCTGGCGACGAATATGTAGCGAGGGCCAGCCGTCTAGAGCATACAAGTCGCAGTGGTGGGTGGTATAAGGTGCTTTAGTGACGAAATGGATGGCACTGTGATAGACTGCATCCAGTTTGCTGAGTAGAGTGTTGGAAGCCATTTTGTAGATGACATCGCCGAAGTCGAGGATCGGTAGGATAGTCAGTTTTACTAGGGTAAACTTGGCGGCGTGAGTGAAGGAGGCTTTGTTGCGGAATAGAAAGCCGACTCTTGATTTGATTTTCGATTGGAGATGTTTGATATGAGTCTGGAAGGAGAGTTTGCAGTCTAGCCACACACCTAGGTACTTATAGACGTCCACATATTCTAGGTCGGAACCATCCAGGGTGGTGATGCTAGTCGGGCATGCGGGTGCAGGCAGCGACCGGTTGAAAAGCATGCATTTGGTTTTACTAGCGTTTAAGAGCAGTTGGAGGCCACGGAAGGAGTGTTGTATGGTATTGAAGCTTGTTTGGAGGTTAGATAGCACAGTGTCCAAAGACGGGCCGAAGGTATATAGAATGGTGTCGTCTGCGTAGAGGTGGATCAGGGAATCGCCCGCAGCAAGAGCAACATCATTGATATACACAGAGAAAAGAGTCGGCCCGAGAATTGAACCCTGTGGCACCCCCATAGAGACTGCCAGAGGACCAGACAGCATAAAGCTATAAAGGATCTCAGTTGCAATGTGTAAGGGACTCTCAGAGAATTCATTGATAGACACTGAATTGATCTAAGAGTCACAGGGTTGTGATGGAGCTCATATAAATAAAGATGGACTTTATGATAACTCTGACTTGTGTGTGGTTTGCTCTCATGATTTGGTAAATACAGGAAATTTCCACGACAACTGACATTTTCAGGAGCTCTACTTGGAAATGTATGGCTCTGGACTTGTAAAGTATATCCAATGTTCTGATTTATCCATGATTCACACAACTCGGATCCTCCACCACCTCCATTGCTTGGACGTGTTCATTGCTCAAGTAAGGAAGCAGCTTACACAGTTTTCAATAGACTGTGTTACCAATGGCAAACTCAAGATGCTATAGCATCACCTTTGCACCCTGGTAGTCAATTCATAGGCAGAATTCCAAGTCTTGTCCTTTGACAGCATACCCTACAGATGTAGGATCTTAATTTTATCACTCTTCTAAAATGTCAAATTGTAGTGTATTTTAGTTTTAAAAAGGCTTCTAATTTCAATTTAGAATTTCAGACTTGACATGCCCTAACAAAACATTTACAATAATTATAATCCACATAATAATTCATATTTCCTGTTGCTGCAGGATTATTTTCCTGCTGTAAAAACTGGCTCAAATTAGGATCCTCCATCTGTATGTAATCCCTATTCCTTATCTTTATGTTGTCCTTTCTATAGCCCTTTGTTGATTTTGACACGTTTTAAAAATATGCTACTTTTCATCCATATCGAAAACTAAATTGATTTGGAATGACAAAATGGATTTAGGCTATCATGGTTTCTTTAGAAAAATTGTTTTGCGTGCCTGTATCATTTTCAGAGTGTCATCTCAGCGACAAATCCATTCATATTGGGAAAAAAAACAACAAAAAATATATGTAAATGAAAAGGATAACCATGAGAGGCAGGCATAAGAAACCTTTTGACGGCTGTTCTCTCATATTGTTTGAGGTGGATGTTGGGTAAATGATGAGGTTGCACTACTTCTCCATACACAGCGCTCTGTGTGGGAGTGTGCAAACAGATGGATGACCTGATCTAAATTATAATCTGGTTATCCATTGAGAAGAGGGACAGCTCTGAATTGACGGGCATGACATTTGCATGAAAGTATGTGTACACACTGCTGTGAAAATCCCATTGCAGAGACATATGCCTTCACCCAAGTCTAGATCACAATGGAACCAAAAGATGAGGGTGACAATAGTCACACGGAAAGGAGCAAACCGTCTGCGTTCATGAAAATGTGATAAAAATGAATTTCTGCCATTTACTTTTTTTTATTTTTTTTATCACTTTGTATTTATACCAGTTATTCTTGTGACTTAGTTGCACTGTAAGTCAAGCTTATTTAGACACCATATCATATTAACAAACAGTACATTGACTGTCATAGAGAGGGACAAGACCTTTTGGGGAAATGTTAGTTATTCCGTTGTCTGAAACAAACGGGAAAAAGGTTCAGCAGCTTTTGCTTTGAATGACTCATCTTAGGTGTCATAACACTAAACATACAGTATATATCTGATGCAATGGGTTCTCTAAGAATGGAATCCAAAACTTGAGATCTGGGTGCGCAGGCTACCCTGAGTTTTTGTGCAAATCTCTCATTGACATCAACGCATAATTTACGTGAAAAGTATGTAATTGTAGGACTGAGTGACCAAAAGCATTGATCATTATTACTGTGGCATTCTACTCTAATTCATATTCTCTAAAAACAAATGTTAATAAAATTGGCAATACTTAAAGCCCTGTGCAGTCAAAAATGTGATTTTCCTTTGTTTTATATATATATATTTCCATACTATGAGGTTGGAATAATTACTGTGAAATTGTGAAAATTATGATAATGCCCTTTTAGTGCAAGAGCTGTCTGAAAGGATTGCCTAAAATGTGCACCTGTTTTAGTAGGACATATTGGCATGTCTAGTCACATCACCATGCTGTAAATGAGACCAATAAGACCAATAAGAAAAAGAGTTCCAAACCTCTCTGCCAATAACAGCTAATTTTCAGTTTTTCACTCCCCACTCAGACCACTCCCAGACAGTCGCAGACAGTCTTAGAAATTGCTCTGTACTAAGAAGCTATTTTTGTTATTTTTGACCATTTTATTTGAAAACAATCACAGTATGGTACTTAATTCTTACCCAGAAAGGATTTGATATTGAGGAAAAAAAGTCTGCATTAGACCTTTAATTTGAAGTTACTTTTACGAAATAGGATTTAATTATTTGGTTTAAAAACATACTTTGCCCTTCTTAGAACAAATGACAAATGTGGTTAAAATCTCCTATGTGTTTTTATTTCATGTGTTTACTCTTTCGTATCTAAATGGCAATATTTCCACAGTGCTTTCCACCATCTGTGGGAATGTGAAACCTTTCTGTAGCACAGTGAACGGGGGGTGGTAGTGGTGTTTTCTGTAATTCCAGAATCCCTCAAATCGAATCATGCAAATTTGTACACTTTGAAGCTAATCCAACTCCTACCATATGCACAGTGAAATCAACAATCTATTATGCATGCATTGCACCAAGCTTAAGGTAATGTTATTTCACTGGTATTCCATTATTTTTTTTTGAATACATACATATCCTAAGTTACCTTAAAAAAATAGTTTATTTAATTGTGTTGTGCAATCCTGCATATTAAGTCATTAATATAAAGGAAGCTGATGATAACTGTTTGGTTTGAGTAAGGGTACATTTTTGCAAATTTAAAGTACAGCTCTGTTTCAGCTGTAGTACCATGTAATATTAAATCAAATTGTATTTGTCAGATGCAATGTGAACAACAGGTGTAGAATAACAATGAAATGCTTACTTATGGGTCCGTTCCAACAATGCAGAGAGAAAGAAAATAGAAAGATAATAACACAAGGAATAAATACACAATGAGTAACGATAACTTGGCTACATACATGGGGTACCAGTACTGAGTTGATGTGCAGGAGTACGAGTTAATTGAGGTACATATGTACCCCATAGATACGTACACTACCGATCAAAAGTTAGGAGTCACTTACAAATGTCCTTGTTTTTGAAAGAAAAACACTTTTTTTGTCCATTAAAATAACATCAAATCGATCAGAAATACAGTGTAGACATTGTTAGTGTTGTAAATGACTATTGTAGCTGGAAATGGCAGCTTTTAATGGAATATCTACAGTACATATGCGCACCAAGGCCCATTATCAGCAACCATTACTCCTGTGTTCCAATAGCACATTGTGTTAGCTAATCCAAGTTTATCCCTTTGAATGGCTAATCGATCATTAGAAAACCTGTTTGCAATTATGTTAGCACAGCTGAAAACTGTTGTACTGATTAAATAAGCAATAAAACTGGCCTTCTTTAGACTAGTTGAGTATCTGGAGCATTTGTGGGTTCGATTACAGGCTCAAAATGGCCAGAAACAAAGAACTTTCTTCTGAAACTCGTCAGTCTATTCTTGTTCTGAGAACAAAAGGCCATTCCATGCAAGAAATGACCAAGAAACTGAAGATCTCATACATCGCTGTGTACTACTCCCTTCACAGAACAGCGCAAACTGGCCCTAACCAGAATAGAAGGAGGAGTGGGAGGCCCGGTGCACATCTGAGCAAGAGGACAAATACATTACAGTGTCTAGTTTGAGAAACAGATGCCTCACAAGTCTTCAACTGGCAGCTTCATTAAATAGTACCTGCAAAACACCAGTCTCAACGTCAACAGTGAAGAGGTGACTCCGGGATGCTGGCATTCTAGGCAAAGTTGCAAAGAAAAAGCCATACTTTCCGAATATACTGTACTGAGTGAACAAAACATTAGGAACACATGCTCTTTCCATGACATAGACTGACCAGGTGAATCTTGGTGAAAGCAATGATCTCTTACTGATGTCACTTGTTAAATCCACTTCAATCAGTGTAGATGAAGGGGAGAAGACAGGTGAAATAAGGATTTTTAAGCCTTGAGACATCTGAGACATGGATTGTGTATGTGTGCCATTCAGAGGGTGAATGGGCAAAACAAAAGATTGAAGTGCCTTTGAACAGGGTATGGTAGTAGATGCCAGGCGCACCGGTTTGACTGTGCCAAGAACTGCAACGCTGCTGGGTTTTTCACGCTCAATAGTTTCCTGTGTGTATCAAGAATGGTCCACCACCCAAAGGACATCCAGCCAACGTGACATAACTGTGGGAAGCATTGGAGTCAACATGGGCCAGCATCCCTTTGGAACGGTTTCGACACCTTGTAGATTCCATGCCCCGATGAATTAAGGCTGTTCTGAGTGCAAAATGGGGTGCAGCTCAGTATTGTAAACTCAGTGTGTATATATGTACTGTATATGAGTTGCATTATGCACTATGATGGTCTTTATGAATGTTACTTAAACCTTCACGAATGTGTTATTCATATTTTTATATCTATTGTTATGAAGGCTTTATACATGCAACCTTCAAAGAAAGGATCTAAACCCAGCATTGATATTCATTGCTTACTGTACAAGTGTCATCCTGCTCAAATGTCTACGTAGTGTGTATGAATACTTATTGAGCCCCTTAATTGTGACAGCATTTCCACCCTCTATTCCTGTCGACATATATCAAATGCCAAATTATGTCTGTGAGCGAAGCTTTATTCCTCTCTGTTTAGCGGTGGATTAAAACGCAAATTAATTATATTTTCATTTGTTCGCTGTCTAATGAATTCTCTCAACACGCCAAGAAGCATTTTTCATCTCAGCTAATTCTTCATTTAGGGGAGGAATCATGCAAGCTGTAATTGGCAAGCAGGGATGTGAAAGAGGTACTGGTGTTTCCCTTGCGGATGTCAGCTTGTTTGTTTTCCACATAGAATTGTCAGTGATGTGAGGAGTCAGTCAGTCACTGCTTCTGCTGTGCTGGCTTGATAACATTAAGTTCAATACTACAATATATGTTAGCTCAACTTGTTGCAAGTAAGCTTGACTTGTATTGCACCCATATCGTCCATGAAGCTTTACACTTGCAACCGATAGTCAAAGCCTGGATAAACTGCCATCATGATTGACATTGCAACGTGGGTGGTGTGAAAAGAGAAGGTGAAAAGATTCCACGCCAGGACAGCATGAAAATATTTTGTGTATCTCAGATTGTTCTGGCAATTCTCACATATAAACGTCATTGGTAGGAAGAATGTTTGACATGCTTCTTACATTCCTAACACACATTTTTGGGGGGAGGAAATCGTGATGAAAAGGGACATTTTAGAGGCCTTTTTTTAGACCTATACATGCCTCCTGTAAAACCCTATAATCTGTGAACCGTACTGGGTACAGACAACATCTTGGTGTCATTATCCTCCTTTTTCTCAAAGATTGTTTGTGATACAAATGTAAAAAGCATGTCAAACATCCTTCTTCCCAATTAAGTTTGTAAGTGAAAATCGCCAAAACAACATGAGATACCAAAACTCTTTCTGGGCTATCCTTGCGTGGAATCAACAAGGTCCCATGTAGGAACCGGCAATAAAACACACACACGCACGCACACACCCACACCGGTTACCATTTGCCAGTAAGTGTCAACCACAATTCACATATATCATAACATCATAACATAATTTCTCATAAAATTGTTTCTCACATTCAACGCCTTGTGCAGCATTGAGGCTGTACAGTGTGTAGATGCCTCTGCTGAAATAACTTGGATCGGTTTTACAGCTATTGTGATGTCTTGTGGTGTAATGTATTACTTTAGACCAGAGGTTCCAAATGTCCTCTATCTAATCATGTGTGTATGTATTACAACGTCCTGCTAGAATCATTAATGAAGACAATAGTAATGAATGATATTACATTTAAGAAGTTGTAATTTGTGGTCAGCAGCGTACACACACACAGGGCAGTAGGTAACCTAGAGCAGTGTTTATCAATGATGTTGCTCTTGCTGCGGGCGATTCCCTGATCCACCTCTACGCAGACGACACCATTCTATATACCTTCGGCCCGTCTTTGGACACTGTGCTATCTAACCTCCAAACAAGCTTCAATGCCATACAACACTTCTTCCGTGGCCTCCAACTGCTCTTAAACGCTAGTAAAACCAAATGCATGCTTTTCAACCGGTCGCTGCCTGCACCCGCATGCCCGACTAGCATCACCACCCTGGATGGTTCCGACCTAGAATATGTGGACGTCTATAAGTACCTAGGTGTCTGGCTAGACTGCAAACTCTCCTTCCAGACTCATATCAAACATCTCCAATCGAAAATCAAATCAAGAGTCGGCTTTCTATTCCGCAACAAAGCCTCCTTCACTCACGCCGCCAAGCTTACCCTAGTAAAACTGACTATCCTACCGATCCTCGACTTCGGCGATGTCATCTACAAAATGGCTTCCAACACTCTACTCAGCAAACTGGATGCAGTCTATCACAGTGCCATCCGTTTCGTCACTAAAGCACCTTATACCACCCACCACTGCGACTTGTATGCTCTAGTCGGCTGGCCCTCGCTACATATTCGTCGCCAGACCCACTGGCTCCAGGTCATCTACAAGTCCATGCTAGGTAAAGCTCCGCCTTATCTCAGCTCACTGGTCACGATGGCAACACCCATCCGTAGCACGCGCTCCAGCAGGTGTATCTCACTGATCATCCCTAAAGCCAACACCTCATTTGGCCGCCTTTCGTTCCAGTACTCTGCTGCCTGTGACTGGAACGAATTGCAAAAATCGCTGAAGTTGGAGACTTTTATCTCCCTCACCAACTTCAAACATCAGCTATCTGAGCAGCTAACCGATCGCTGCAGCTGTACATAGTCTATTGGTAAATAGCCCACCCTTTTTCACCTACCTCATCCCCATACTGTTTTTATTTATTTACTTTTCTGCTCTTTTGCACACCAATATCTCTACCTGTACATGACCATCTGATCATTCATCACTCCAGTGTTAATCTGCAAAATTGTAATTATTTGCCTACCTCCTCATGCCTTTTGCACACATTGTATATAGACTCCCCCTTTGGTTTCTACTGTGTTATTGACTTGTTAATTGTTTACTCCATGTGTAACTCTGTGTTGTCTGCTCACACTGCTATGCTTTATCTTGGCCAGGTCGCAGTTGCAAATGAGAACTTGTTCTCAACTAGCCTACCTGGTTAAATAAAGGTGAAATAAAAATAAAAAAATATTTTAAAAAACCTGGTCCTCCAGTCCCCCCAACAGTACACAGTTTTGTTGTGGCCCTTGACAAACGCACCTCATTCAACTCATTGAGGGCTTGATGATTAGTTGAC
The DNA here is from genome assembly GCF_002021735.2 of Oncorhynchus kisutch. Classification (NCBI taxonomy): domain Eukaryota; kingdom Metazoa; phylum Chordata; class Actinopteri; order Salmoniformes; family Salmonidae; genus Oncorhynchus; species Oncorhynchus kisutch. Next base: position 55,966,421 of record NC_034190.2, on the reverse strand, counting down.
AAGTTTAATCAGGTGTCCTTGTCCAGGGTTACACTAAAAATGTGTACTATAGAGGGTACTCAAGGACCAGGGTTGGGCAACAATGGCCTAGAACATTGGGCCAGTAAACGAAAGCTGGCTAGGTCGAATCCCCGAGCAAACACTTGTACCTGTGTGAAATACAGTGTTGGTGGAGTAGTGAAATGCATTTGTTGTTGGTTGTTTTTAGTAGTTAATTTGTTTGTTTGTTTTTACCTTGTAGCCATGTAGCTAATTACTGGAATGACACACTACTTTATTTTGCAAAAATAAAATATGTGTGAAGTAGGCAAGAATGTTCTTTCTTTTTTTATCATCAGACCTGCATAATGCTAATTTAAAACATGTTTTTTTATGTACTACTCTGAAACTACATTTTCAGAGAAGCTTCCCCAACACTGGTGAAATAGGACAAATATAAGCATCCACCCAATTATTATTACACACACACACACACACAACAAACTGGACCCACGCACATCAAAGTACAGTACACCTCGTGAAGTGAGGATATGTTATGTGGAATAAAAAGCTGTTAAGCTTCTACTGAGAGACCAGTTCGTCTGGGAGGCCGACTATCAGACAAAATTAGAGGGATGTTGGGTGGCTTTGTTTACCCAACATGCCTCATTTAGCCTGTGCTCAGCCAGGAAGACTCAAGATTTTCTATGCAAGTGGAGCATTGGTTTTCAAACAATGGAATCACTATAAAAGTGCAATTTGTAAAGGCTTCATAAGCATGACATTGTGAAGGGTGGTTGTCCACAGTACTGTTATACTCAATATGTAATACTCATTATTATACAACAGCGAGTGTGACATCACTGTTTATACAAACTGGTCTCAAGGACAAAGTTGATTTGTTCTCAAGCAAACTGTGAAGTGGTAGCAAAATCAACGTTAACAGAGAACTGAATGGAAACAGTATATGAAAATAGCTCCATTGTCAACAGCTAGTCAATTAGACACACTCTATGAATAAATAATACTGCCTCCGCTCTATGTTCAGACAAGTTTCTATACATTTTCATTCATGTCAACTGATATTATTTTATGTGCCTTGTTGTATGCCTTACACGTTCTAATCCTCCACGGTTCTGTTATCAGTGATGAATGTAACATGTTCAAATGTTGCAGTAAATACGTGAAGAGCATGAAACAGACACCCAAGATAAAGTTCTTTGTCAGTGGAAAAAAGCTAGGAAACCCAAGGATCATAGTATGTCTGAATTCCAACCTGGACTCCAATTAGTATGATATATTACATTTGGTATGGTACAGCTGAAGTCGGAGGTTTACATACACCTTAGCCAAATACATTTAAACTCAGATTTTCATAATTCCAGATATGTAATCCGAGTAAACATTCCCTGTCTTAGGTCAGTTAGGATCACCACTTTATTTTAAGACTGTGAAATGTCAGAATAATAGTAGAGAAATATTTATTTCAGCTTTTATTTATTTAATCACATTCCCAGTGGGTCAGAAGTTTACATACACTCAATTAGTATTTGGTAGCATTGCCTTTAGATTGTTTAACTTGGATCAAATGTTTCGGGTAGCCTTCCACAAGCTTCCCACAATAAGTTGGGTGAATTTTGGCCCATTCCTCCTGACAGAGCTGGTGTAACTGAATCAGGTTTGTAAGGCCTCCTTGCTCGCACACACTTTTTCAGTTCTGCCCACACATTTTCTATAGTATTGAGGTCAGGGCTTTGTGATGGCCACTCCAATACCTTGACTTTGCTGTCCTTAAGTCATTTTGCCACAACTTTGGAAGTATGCTTGGGGTTATTGTCCATTTGGAAAACCCAGTCAACTTAGTGTATGTAAACTTCTGACCCACTGGAATTGTGATACAGTGAATTATGAGTGAAATAATCTTCCTGTAAACAATTGTTGGAAATATTACTTGTGTCATGCACAAAGTAGATGTCCTAACCAACTTGCCAAAACTATAGTTTGTTAACAATACATTTGTGGAGTGGTTGAAAAACTAGTTTTAATGACTTCCAACTTCAACTGTAGAAGAAGTTTACATACACTAAGTTGACTGTGCCTCTAAACAGCTAGGAAAATTCCCAAAAATTATGTCATGGCTTCACAAGCTTCTGATAGGCTAATTAACATAATTTGAGTCAATTGGAGGTGTACCTGTGGATGTATTTCAAGGCCTACCTTCAAACTCAGTGCCTCTTTGCTTGACATCGTGGGAAAAATAAAAATAAATCAGCCAAGACCTCCGAAAAAAAATTGTAGACCTCCACAAGTCTGGTTCATCCTTGGGAGCAATTTCCAAATGTCTGAAGGTACCATGTTCATCTGTACAAACAATAGTATGCAAGTATAAACACCATACAACCACGCAGCAGTCATACCTCTCAGGAAGGAGACGCGTTCTGTCTCCTAGAGATGAACGTACTTTGGTGTGAAAAGTGCAAATCAATCCCAGAACAACAGCAAAGAACCTTGTGAAGATGCTGGAGGAAACAGGTACAAAAGTATCTATATCTACAGTAAGCTGAAAGGCTGCTCAACAAGGAATGAGCCACTGCTCCAAAACCGCCGTAAAAAAAGCCAGACTACGGTTTGCAACTGCACATGGGGACAAAAATTTTACTTTTTGGAGAAATGTCCACTGGTCTGAGGAAACAAAAATAGAACTGTTTGGCCATACTGACCATTGTTATGTTTGGAGGAAAAAGGGGGAGGCTTGCAAGCTGAAGCACAGCATCCCAAGCGTGAAGCATGGGGGTGGCAGCATCATGTTGTGGGGGTGCTTTGCTGTAGGAGGGACTGGTGCACTTCACAAAATAGATGGCATCATGAGGAAGAAAATTACGTGGATATATTGAAGCAACATCTCAAGGCATCAGTCAGGAAGTTAAAGCTTGGTCGCAAATGGATCTTCCAAATGGACAATGACCCCAAGCATACTTCCAAAGTCAAGGTATTGGAGTGGCCATCACAAAGCCCTGACCTCAATCCTATAGAAAATTGAAAAAGCGTGTGCGATTAAGGAGGCCTACAAACTTGACTCAGTTACACCAGCTCTGTCAGGAGGAATGGGCCAAAATTCACCCAACTTATTGTGGGAAGCTTGTGGAAGGCTACCCGAAACGTTTGACCCAAGTTAAACAATTTAAAGGCAATGCTACCAAGTACTTCTTGAGTGTATATAAACTTCTGACCCACTGGGAATGTGATGAAAGAAATAAAAGCTGAAATAAATAATTATCTCTACTATTATTCTGGCATTTCACATTCTTAAAATAAAGTGGTGATCCTAACTGACCTAAGACAGGACATTTTTACTAGGAGTAAATGTCAGGAATTGGGAAAAACTGAGGTTAAATGTATTTTGCTAAGGTGTATGTAAACTTCCGACTTCAACTGTATGTAAGTACTTCAGATTTAAGCTAATAAGTCACTCACAGGACAAGAAAGTTGTAAGATTGTGCTTAACTGTATTTTCATTTATTTTATAGTTCTCACAGAAGGTGATAATTCTGACTAAACCTACAGAATATAACCGCCAGTTAAAATCAAGGAACAGTTGTGCTCGTGGTTACTGGAGGGAGTTACAGCTGCTATGAAAGTGAACTGTGTATACCGTTGGTCAGGGGTGTATTCATTCAGCCAATTCTGTTAAAAAAAACGTTTCTTAAACAGAATCAAACAGAACAAAATAAACTATTGTCTAATAGAAACTCCCATTTGCAACTGTTGGACTAATGATTACACCCTAGATCAGCTAGATGCAGGCAAGAGTGTGCAATTCGTTGTTGAACGTGTCACTGTCTGTCACCTAAACATTTTCTCTCGACCTGTGTGCACCTACGCTGTAAACTTTCATTCATAGGTTGGACTAGGTTGTAGTAACCTCATGATAGCCTAAACCTGTCACTGTTACATTGAACTGCATGAATGGAATATGAATGACAGCAATCCAATAAACTACAATAGAAATAAGGCCATGCTCATGAAAAACAAATTGTCCTCCCTTATCTTAAAAGGCACTGAGGACCACTGGTAACCATATCAAACATAACATATCATACTAATTTGAATTTCCCAGATTTTTGTTTACTATGTTACTATGTTCTAGTCTATGACAGCAAAAGTATGGTTGTTTCTATTGGTCGTAAAACTTGCAGAACTTTGACTTCCTGATTGTAGAAGCTCAAACAATTACAAATTGAACCACTCCTACGACAATTTATTTTCAATGCAACTAGCACTGTTGTTTCTGCTTACAGTGGTACTACAAACACTTCTACAACAAAATCATCAACAACAATACTGCTATTTCCCATTACTACTGCTGATTCTGATGAAATTGATAAGGATAACTGTAATGACAAATCTAAAATACATTTGAAGAGAATGGTGATCTTAACAGCAGCAGAATTGCCCTTCTTTTAGAAGATAAACACTGTCAATGTAATTACATCAGCGTAAATATGTAATATTGCGTAAATTAGATCTTTAGCTAAAACATTCTTGTAAATGGAATTGTATCTGTAGCTCAGCACCATTAGTGGCAGAGTTGGAGGCAGCCTAGAGGACTGTAATTAACTCCATTCATGCGCGACTAAGCATTTTGGACATTTTCCCTAGTCCGGAATGAACTGTCACTGTAGAGAGAGAGTAACCATCTTGTCACATTGTGTTTGTATAAGAATAACAGAATGCTGTGTGTTCTATTTCAGAGAGTGTCAAGTTTCGTTTCAGAGATTTTTCATTATCAGCAAAATGAAGGAAAGAGAGATAAATATCAGCCTGAGACACAAGAGTATGTCTGCCTTTTGGAGTGTGCTTGTGTGTGTGTGTGTGTGTGTGTGTGTGTGTGTGTGTGTGTGTGTGTGTGTGTGTGCAAGAGAAAGACAGAGGGAAAGAGAGCAAGCATATTCAAAATGCTTGGCAGCTTAGAAAGGCAAGATTCTACTACCCTCTTCTTGCCAAACTGCACTAAGGCCCCGATTCAATCAGATCGAGTGTTAACCAACGTTGAAAGTCCCTTCCTAGTTGTAGGAAGTCAAGCTAGCCTATTCTAAAGCCCATAAACAGTCCAAGTGTGGGCTTTAATGGACTCCCTTTGCCCACTGGGGTTATCCTTTACAGAAAATAGGCCCCAGTTTGTGCCTCCAGAGTTATATCTCCACTTGGAAGGAAACGGGTTCATTACATCTGCACAAAATTCAACCACCTTCAGACCACCCTTAGCGGGTCAGGAACAACCGGATGCATCCCGTGTTCAGGGGAAATGGGAAGAGGGTTTCCAACTAGCCTGTGATGCGACTTTCGTTTTTTGGATGTTAACCAGTATTTCTGTGATAACAAGGCAACACTCCATCTTAACTCTTCCTCCACATTTACTGGATTGGTTGAACAGTGGAGAAGAGGACCTCCCCAGACATTTGTTTTTCTCTCGCCAGGACCAGAATTAAGCAAACGCTGCACATGTATTTATTTCACCCCTGCTACGTTAGGTTACCTACAAACCGACATGCTAGTCACCTCTCCAAAGTGCGAGCATGTTCTGTCAAGTTAAACACAGTCGACCCTGTAAGCCTACCAGCCATGTGGCAGGATGCCTCAGTTGCTCCACTACCCCAGTCTCAGCCTCGCTACCTGAACAACAGTGATACTGTGCTGCATGTTAATGCTATACTGTTTGAACCGTGGTCCTACTTTAGCGCCAACCTAGCTACCAACCTGCTGCCTCTTGCTGTTATGATTCTTGCTGTATTTCCACTCCAATTTTGGAGCAAGTATGTGGGTACTTTGATTGTAAGTCGTTCTGTATAAGAGCATCTGCTAAATGACCAAAATGTAAAAAATACAAATAAAAGAAAGTAAACGATACAAGTATAATAGGTTGCTGTGCATGTTGAACAAAGCATAAAGAGATGACGAGGTGACTGACTGTAGCTTAGATGATATTCCATGAGCACACTCGAAAAGACAAAAACAGACATCGACCTCCTTTTTGCAGGAGAAAATGCTATATCCTACACAACCCTGAAAATACATTACATGCATTGAAAGAACCAATAATGGTAGCTATGTGGAGAGGTATCGATTTTGTAACAATAAGGTATTACTTTAATTGACTAAACAATATATCTGTCTTCGTTGTGTACAGTGACATACCGTAGGTATGGTAAAACATATATACAATAAATATGGATCACCATAATGATTCTTCATTTTATGAAGTCTCAATTTAATTTTAGCAAAACCTTTTTAGCTTTGTTTATTTGTAGTTGTGGTCGCTTGTTCAGTGTGAATCCAAATGCATTCAGTCATACAAAAAAAATCCAGTATTAAATAAGTCAATATGAACCAATATGGGAGATTTGTGAATATTGTTTCGACTGACATGAGAGTGAACATTGAGATTATAAACATTGTCGTATAATTGCAGTCCTACCTTGTGTGTTTTTAATAATGGGGAAACATATTTCCGCATGACTTAATGGAGGAACAATATGATTTTTGTCAAGGCACATCAGTTAAAGTTTGATTGAATTCCAGTCTCAGTTTCAACGACAGTGAATTCGCTTCAGTAAAAAACAACAAGTGAAGTCAAGCTTTAAATCTGGTTTCATACCATGTGACTTGACACGAAGACAGAGAGAGTGCAATACCCCCATACAAACCATCTTTGTATTCGGTTTAAATAGGTCCTATGATTTCCATGACAACAGTGGTAATGGTAACATGGAAATATATTAATGCAAAACCATGGCAACGTTCTCCAATTGAATTAAGCAGCACCTGTGCACATTACAGAAAAAGATAAAAGACTAAAGGAGTTTGCGCTTGCCAAGCAGCTGTGGCTTTCAGACCTTAAGTTCATGTATATTTTCTGTATGGGAATAATTTGTTTTCATACGTGTCTGTGTGGTACATCACCGTGGCATTCAATGGGTTTGTGTGATATTTGAGCAAACAGGGATGTGTGTGAGTAATGTGTATTTGGTTTGCAATCAACCCGATATGAATGTCAAAGAGAAGGGTTTCATGATTAAATTAATTTCATTGGGTTTTATGCACGTAAAGAGAAAGGTTTCGATAAGTGAAAACTGTGGTCGTTGTGTAGAGAATGATGAATAGTGGTGATGTGGTCTCTTTTCTCTAAGCTGTGGTGGGAGAGAACATGATCTACATCACCATGCAATCAAATATGATTGATTTACCCCCCTCCCCCCAGCTTCTGTGTTCAGTGGAAATGGCATCACCCTTCAAAATGTGTGTGTGTGTAAGAGAGTGAGAGAGTGAGAGAGGGATGGAGAGAGGGAGAGGGAGGGAGGTAGAGAAGGAGAGGGGAGTTAAGTGAAATGACTCTTAAAAGGATATTGTTGTTCCCAAAGAATGTTGAACACCTCTCATTGCAATGTTTTATTAAAGTATTCATTGTTCTCACAGTGATGTTCAGCATAGATGTACGTTCAATTTGTCCACCCTGTTTTTTTTATGAGGAAATTTATGACATGTCCTTATAGTGCAAGATAGTACTGATAAAGCTTTGGTTTTTCTTCAATGAGTCGGATGCGAGGCATATACTGTTGACACCCGACCAGGCCCCGATCCTCGTGATTCGCCGGAGAAGGAAACAGAGATTTCAAGGCAAAAGAACAGGGTGCCTTGTGAGGACCAGGCCCCGATCCTCGTGATTCGCTGGAGAAGGAAACAGAGATTTCGAGACAAAAGAACAGGGTGCCTTGTGAGGACCAGGCGACGAGTTGCTAATCTGCCCTTGCCCTCCGTTCTGCTAGCTAACATTCAATCGCTATAAAATACATGGGTCGAACTGAAAGCACATATATCCTACCAAAGGGACATTTAAAACTGTAATATTTTATGCTTCACCGAGTCAGGATGAACAACGACATTAAGAACATAGAGCTGGCGGGTTATACACTCCATCGGCAAGACAGAACAGCAGCCTCTGGTAAGACACAGGGCGGGGGCCAATACATTTATGTAAACAACAGCCGGTGCACGATATCTAAGGAAGTCTCAAAGTTTTGCTGGCCTGAGATTGAGTATCTTATGATAAGCTGTAGACCACACAATGTACCCAGATAGTTTTCATGTGCATTTTTCGTAGCTGTTTACATACCACCACAGAGCGAGTTTGGAACTAAGACCGCACTAAATTAGCTGTATTCTGGCTTAAGCAAACAGGAAAATGCTCATCCAGAGGCGGCGTTCCTAGTGGCCTGTGACTATAATGCAGGGAAACTTAAATCTGTTTTACCGAATTTCTATCAACATGTTAAATGTGCACCCAGAGGGAAAACAACTCTAGACCACCTCTACTCCACACATAGAGACGCATACAAAGCTCTCCCTCGCCCTACATTTGGCAAATCTGACCATAACTCTATCCTCCTGATTCCTGTTTACAAGCAAAAATTAAAGCAGGAAGCACCAGTAACCCGGTCTATAAAAAAGTGGTCAGATGAAGCAGATGCTAAACTATTGAGGAGTACACCACATAAGTCACTGGCTTTATCAATAAGTGCATCAAGGATGTCCCCCCCACAGTGACTGTATTTACATACCCCAACCAGCCATGGATTACAGACAACATTCGCACTGAGTTAAAGGGTAGAGCTGCCACTTTCAAGGAGTGAGACTATCAAACAGGCAAAGCATCAATACAGGACTAAGATCGAATCGAACTACACCGGCTCCGACGCTCGTCGGATGTTGCAGGGCTTGCAACCTATTAGAGACTACAAAGGGAAGCACGGCCGTGAGCTGCCCAGTGACACGAGCCTACAAAATTAGCTAAATAACTTCTATGCTCACTTCGAGGCAAGTAACAATGAAACATGCATGAGAGAACCAACTGTTCCGGACGACTGTGTGATCATGCTCTCCACAGCCGATGTGAGTAACACCTTTAAACAGGTCAACATTCACAAGGCCGCTGGGCCAGACGGGTTACCAGGACATGTACTCCAAGCAGGTGCTGACCAACTGGCAAGTGTCTTCACTGACATTTTCAACCTCTCCCTGTCTGAGTCTGTAATACCAACATGTTTCAAGCAGACCACCATAGTCCCTGTGCCCAAAAACACTAAGGCAACCTGCCTAAATGACTACCGACCAGCAGCACTCACGTATGTAGTCAGAAATGCTTTGAAAGCCTGGTCATGGCTCACATCAACATCATTGTCCCAGAAACCCTAGACCCACTCCAATTTGCATACCGCACCAACAGATCCACAGATGATGCAATATCTATTGCACTCCACACTGCCCTGTCACACCTGGACAAAAGGAACACCTATGTGAGAATGCTATTCATTGACTACAGCTCAGCGTTCAACACCATAGTGCCCTCAAAGCACATCACTAAGCTAACGACCCTGGGACTAAACAGCTCCATCAGCAACTGGATCCTGGACTTCCTGGCAGGCTGCCCCCAGGTGGTAAGGGTAGGTAACAACACATCCTCCATGCTGATCCTCAACACGGAGGCCCCTCAGGTGTGTGTGCTCAGTCCCCTCCTGTACTGCCTGTTCACTCATGACTCCACGGCCAGGCACAACTCCAATACCATCATTAAGTTGGCTGATGACACAACAGTGGTAGGCCTAATCACCAACAATGATGATACAGCCTATAGGGAGGAGGTCAGAGACCTGATCATGTGGTACAAGGACAACAACCTCTCCCTCAACGTGATCAAGACAAAGGAGATGATTGTGGACTATAGGAAAAAGAGGACCAAGCACGCTCCCATTCTCATCGAATGGGGCTGTAGTGGAGGTGGTTGAAAGCTTCAAGTTCCTTGGTGTCCACATCAACAACAAACTAACATGGTCCAAGCACACCAAGACAGTTGTGAAGAGGGCACAACAAAACCTGTTCCCCCTCAGGAGACTGAAAAGATTTGGCATGGGTCTTCAGATCCTCAAAAGATTTTACAGCTCCACCATCGAGAGCATCCTGACGGGTTGCATCACTGCCTGGTATAGCAACTGCTCAGCCTCCGACCGCAAGGCACTACAGAGGGTAGTGCCTAGGGCCCAATATATCACCGGGGCCAAGCTTCCTGCCATCCAGGACCTCTATACCAGGCGGTGTCAGAGGAATGCCCTAAAAATCGTCAAAGACTCCAGCCACCCTAGTCATAGACTGTTCTCTCTGCTACTGCATGGCAAGTGGTACCGGAGCGCCAAGTCTAGGTCCATAAGGCTTCTAAACATTTTCTACCCACACGCGATAGCGATAAGACTCCTGAACAGCTAATCAAATGGCTACCCAGACTATTTGCAACCCCCACTCCCACACTACGCTGCTACTTTATTTTATTATCTATGCATAGCCACTTTGACAACCCTACCTGCATGTACATAATCATCTCAAATACCTCGACACCGGTGTCCCCTGTAAAAAAAAAAAATCTATTGTTATTTACTGCTGCTCTTTAATTATTTATTTTTCTTACTTTTTTAAAACTATTTATTGTGTAGGTATTTTCATAAGACTGCATCATTGGTTAAGTGCTTGTAAGTAATCATTTCACTGTAAGGTAATACAACACCTGTTGTATTCAGCGCATGTGACAAATACAATTAGATTTTATATGATTTGATTTCTACACTCTTAAGGAAACTTGATCCAATGGAAAACCATTTTCTCCATCAGACTTTTACATTGATGAATTCCTTTCCTCTCCAATATCAATTCTTTGAATAGCAATCCAACAATTTATTTTACCATCAAGTGAGCTGAAATAATGCACTCAAGCCTCATGGTAACCTCCATTTAATGGGCAAAAATTACATAACCATCCCTTTAAAACCTCAGCCATTTCAAGACAAAAGAGACAGAGGGAATGAAGGTAAACAAGTGGACAAGAAATCAACAACAAGAGCAAACATTGAGACTCTTATCGGGCTTTGTCTCCATAGTGCATTAAATATATTAGAGCTGCTTGTTTCACTTTATGACCCCAGTTTTGTTGCACCACTGCCAGTGGGGGAGAAAATGTGCATAGCTTTAACAGTTTATGTCCATTTGTTATTTTACCAGGTAAGTTGACTGAGAACAAATTCTCATGTACAGCAAAGACCTGGGGAATAGTCACAGGGGAGAGAAATTAGTAAATTGCAAGCTTGGGATGTTTAGACAGCCATGATGGTATGATGTCCAGACTTGAAATTTAGCCAGGACACCAGGCTTAACACCAGGCTTAACACCCCTACTCTTACGATAAGTGCCATGGGATCTTTAATGACCACGGAGAGTCAGAACACCCACTTAAAGTCTCATCTAAAATACGGCACCCTTCACAGGTCAAAGTCCCCGATCCCTGCCCTGGGGCATTGGTATCTACTTAGACCAGAGGAAAGAGTGCCTCATACTGAGCCTCCAACATCACTCCCAGCAGCATCTGACCTCCAATTCAGGAACCGACCAAGACCAACCCTGCTTAGCTTCAGAGGCAAGCTAGCAGTAGGATGTGGTTATTAGTGCTACATGTTCATGCCCTGTTACTTTTGTATCCTGTCTTCAAATTCAATTGTAGAGTAAGTTCAGATCACCTTTTAGCAAAGTGAGTAATTAATTAACTAATAGATCATTCACAACAAATTATTTATGGGTGAACAATTGAAAATGTTGGTATTTGGGCTGTATCTGTTTTCTGTATCTGTAATTTCCCAACATAAATCACAGACAAAAATAAGTATTTACCCTCTAAAGTAGTAGCATTAGCATTAAGAGTAATACATTTACATTTGAATAATTTAGCTGACGCTCTTATCCAGAGTGACTTACAGTTAGTGCATTCAAGGTAGCTAGGTGGGACAACCACATATCACAGGAATAGTAAGTACACGTTTCCTCAATAGCGTAGCTACCAGCAAATTAAGAGTTGAAAGGGGGGGGGCGGGACTATTTCAGATACTCTTTGAAGAGGTAGGGTTTCAGGTGTTTTCGGAAGATGGGCAGGGACTCTGCTGTCATAGCTTCAGGGGGAAGCTGGTTCCACCATTCGGGTGCCAGCACAGAGAAGAGCTTGGACTGAGCTGAGAGGGAGCTGCCCTCCCGTAGATGTGGGAGGGCCAAGAGACCAGAGGTGGCAGAAGGTAGGGAGGGGCAGTCCCTCTTGCTGCTCTGTAGGCAAACACCATTTTTTTTATTTTTTTTATTTCACCTTTATTTAACCAGGTAAGCTAGTTGAGAACAAGTTCTCATTTACAACTGCGACCTGGCCAAGATAAAGCAAAGCAGTGCAACACAAACAACATCACAGAGTTATACATGGAATGAGAATGTCTATATACAGTGTATGCAAATGGCGTAAGGAGGTAGGCAATAAATAGGCCATAGTAGCGAAATAATTACAATTTAGCAGATTAACATTGGAGTGATAAATGAGCAGATGATGATGTGCAAGTGGAGATACTGGTGTGCAAAAGAGCAGAAAAGTAAATAAAAACAATATGGGGATGAGGTAGGTAGATTGGGTAGGCTATTTACAGATGGACTATGTACAGCTGCAGCGATCGGTTAGCTGCTTAGATAGCTGATGTTTAAAGTTAGTGAGGGAAATATAAGTCTCCAGCTTCAGCGAATTTTGCAATTCGTTCCAGTCACTGGCAGCAGAGAACTGGAAGGAAAGGCGGCCAAAGGAGGTGTTGGCTTTGGTGAAGACCAGTGAGATATACCTGCTAAAGCACGTGCTACAGGTGGGTGTTGTTATCGTGACCAGTGAGCTGAGATAAAGCGGAGCTTTACCTAGCATAGACTTATAAATGACCTGGAGCCAGTGGGTCTGGCAACGAATATGTAGCGAGGGCCAGCCGACTAGAGCATACAGGTCACAGTGGTGGGTGGTATAAGGGGCTTTGGTAACAAAACGGACGGCACTGTGATACACTGCATCCAATTTGCTGAGTAGAGTATTGGAAGCTATTTTGTGATGACATCGCCAAAGTCAAGGATCGGTAGGATAGTCAGTTTGGCGGTGTGAGTGACGGAGGTTTTGTTGCTAAATAGAAAGCCGATTCTAGACTACCATGGTCTTGTAGTGGATGCAATCTTCGACTGGATGCGAGTGGAGTGTGTGGAGGAGCGGGGTGACATGGGAGAACTTGGGAAGGTTGAAAACCAGGCTGGACAAGTTGCAGGGGTTTGATGGCACAAGCGGGGAGCCCATCCAACAGTGAATTGCAGTAGTTCAGACGGGAGATGACAAGTGCCTGGACTAGGACTTGCGTGGCTTTCTGTGTGAGGTAGGGTCGTACTCTACAGATGTTGTAGAGCATGAACCTGCAGGAGCAAGTCACTACTTTGATGTTTGCAGAGAACGACAGGGTGTCATGCCAAGGTTTTTTTCACTCTGGGAGAGTGACACTATGGAGCTGTCAACCTTGATGGAGAGATCTTTGAGCGGGCAGGCCTTCCCCGGGAGAAAGAGAAGCTCCGTCTTGTCGAGGTTGAGCTTGAGGTGGTGAGCCGACATCCTAAGCTAAGATATCTGCAAAGCAGTGTCATCTGCATAGCAATGATAGATGAGACCATGTAAGGATATAATGGAGCCGAGTGACTTGGTTTATAGAGAGAAGAGGAGAGGGCCTAGAACCGAGCCATGGGGACACCAGTAGTGAGAGTACGTGGTGCAGACACAGATCATCTTCACGTCACTTGGTAGGAGCAATCCAAGAGTGTGCAAGGCCTGACACGCCCAGTCCTGAGAGGGTGGAGAGGAGGATTTGATGGTTCACGGTGTCAAAGTCAGCAGATAGATATAGGATGAGAACAGAGGAGAGAGAGTCAGCTATGGCAGTGCGGAGAGCCTCCGTGACACAGAGAAGAGCAGTCTCGGTTGAGTGACCCGTCTTGAAGCCTGACTGGTTAGGGTCAAGAAGATTGTTCTGAGAGATATAACAAGTTAGTTGATCAGAGACAGCACACTCAAGTGTTTTGGAAAGGAAAGAAGGAAGGGATACAAGTCTATAGTTTTTTATTTCAGATGATTCGAGTGTTAGTTTCTTGAGGGGAGCAACTCCGCCCATTCTGAAGTCAGAGGGGATGCAGCCAGTGGTCAGAGATGAGTTGATGAGGGAAGTAAGGAATGAGAGGTCTCCAGAGATGGTCTGGAGAAGGGAGAAGGGGGTAATAGCAGAAAGTGTATTCATATCAAGATCTTCACATCTTTAACATATACTGTATATCTTTACATATATATACAGTATAATGGCGCCGGAGGAGATGGCTGACTGCCTTTTTACGGGCTACTAACCAATTGTGCTTTTTTTGTTTTTTTTTTGCATTGTTTGTAACTTATTTTGCACTTAATGTTTCTGCCACCATCAATTATAACTGAAAAGGGCTTCTGGATATCAGAACAGCGATTACTCACCTCGAACTGGACAAAGATTTTTCTTTAACGATTCAGAAGTCAAGAATTTACTGCTGATACGACAATGCCCAAATCCCCGTCATTGTCATGAAGAAGAGAAGCCAATACAGGGGTCGCAGGTCCGGGTGCCTTGTGAGAATTTGTTGGTGAGTGTGTAACCCGCCCTATACCATAGGGCCAATGTGAAATCAGTGGAGAATAAACTCGATGAGCTCATACCAATGGGACATTAAAAACTGTTATATCTTATGTTTCACTGAGTCGTGGCTGAATGAACACATGGATAATATACAGTTGGCTGGGTTTTCTGTGCATCGGCAAGACAGAACAGCTGTCTCTGGTAAGACAAGGGGTGGTGGCATGTGTCTATTTGTCAATAACAGCTGGGGCGAGATATCTAATACTAATTACTAAGTCTCTAGGTCTTGCTCACCTGGTGTAGAGTATCTCATGACAAGCTATAGACCACACTATTTACCAAGAGAGGTTTCATCTATATATTTTGTAGCTGTCTATTGAACACCACAACTGATGCTGAGCACAAAGAACGAGCTGTTTAAGACTATAAGAAAACAACAAAATGCACATCCAAAGGCGGTGCTCCTATTGGCTGGCGACTTTCATGGAGGGAAACTTAAATCTGTTTTACCTCATTTCTTCCAACAAGTAACATGTGCAACCAGAGGGAAGAAACTCTAGACCACCTTTACTCTACACACAGAGGTGCTTACAAAGCCCCGACTTGACCTCCAATTGGAAAATCTGACCATAATTCTATTCTCCTGATTCCTGCTTACAAGCAAAAACGAAAACAGGAAGTACCAGCGACTCGCTCAATACGGAGGTGGTCAGATGATGCAGATGCTAAGCTACAGAACTGTTTTGCTAGCACAGTTTGGAATATGTTCCGGGAATCATCCGATAGCATTGAGAAGTATACGACATCTGTCAACGGCTTCAACAATAAGTGCATCAATGACTTCGTCCCAACAGTACATACCCCAACCAGAAGACATGGATTACAAGCAACATCCGCAATGAGCTAAAGGGTAGAGCTGCCACTTTCAATAAGAAATCCTGCAATGCCCTCCGAAGAAACCATCAAACAGGCAAAGTGTCAATACAGGACTAAGATTGAATCGTACTACACTGGGCATGCAAACTATTATGGACTACAAAGGGAAGCCCAGCCACAAGCAGCCCAGTGACACGAGCCTAACAGACGAGCTAAAAAACTTCTATGCGCGCTTCGAAGCGAACAACACTGAAGCATAGCACCAGCTGTTCCAGACCACTGTGTGATCACGCTCTCCGTAGCCGATGTGAGTAAGACCTTTAAACTGTTCAATATTCACAAAGCCGCAGGGCCAGACGGATTACCAGGACGTGTACTCAGGACGTGTACTCATCACTAAGCTATGGACCCTGGGACCTAACACTTCCCTCTGCAGCTGGATCCTGGACTTCCTGATTGGCCGCCCCCAGGTGGTGAGGGTAGGCAACAACATGTCTGCCACGCTCCGCAACAGTGGGACCCCTCAGGGGTGCGTGCTCAGTCCCCTCCTGTACTCCCTGTTCATTCATGACTGCACGGCCAGGCATAACTCCAACACCATCATTAAGTTTTCCAACGACACAACGGTGGTAGGCCTGATCACCGACAACGATGATACAGCCTATAGGAGGTCAGAGACCTGGTAGTGTCGTACCAGGACAACAACCAACGTGATCAACACAAAGGAGATGATTGTGGACTACAGGAAAAGGAGGGCCAAGCACGCCCTTACTCATCGACAGGGCTGTAGAGGAGCAGGTTGAGAGCTTCAAGTTCCTTGGCGTCCACATCACCAACAAACTGTAATGGTCCAAACACTCACAGACAGTCATGAAGAGGGCACAACAACGCCTATTCCCCTTCAGGAGACAAAACACATTTGGCATTGGTCCTCAGATCCTCAAAACGTTCTACAGCTGCACCATCGAAAGCATCCTGACGGGTTGCATCACCACCTGGTATGGCAACTGCTCGGCCTCCGATCGCAAGGCGCTACAGAGGGTAGTGCATATGGCCCAGTACATAACTGCGGCCAAGCTTCCTGCCATCCAGGACCTCTATACCAGGCGGTGTAAGAGGAAGGCCCTAAGAATTGCAACCAGTCTAGCCATAGACTGTTCTCTCTGCTAATGCACGGCAAGAGGTACCAGTGTGCCAAGTCTAGCTCCAAAAGGCTTCTTAACAGGTTCTACCCCCAAGCCATAAGACTGCTGAACAGCTACTAAAATGGCTACCCAAACTATTTGCGTTGACAACCCCCTTTTTTACGCTGCGGCTACTCGCTGTTCATTATCTATGCATTGTCACTTTACCCCTACCTACATGTACATATTACCTCAATTACCTCGATTAACCTGTACCCCCGCACATTGACTTGGCACCCTTACCCCCTGTATATAGCCTCATTATTGTTACTCTTTAATTTTTTTACTTCAGTTTATTTAGTAAATATTTTCTTAACTCTTAAATCGGTCTTCTCACGAAAACGTCTGTAGCTTCCGAACGGTTTGGCCAAACGGTTTGCCCCCTCTATAGAAAGGTGAGACTCTCAGGAACACATACACTACCATTAAAAAGTTTGGGGTCCCTTAGAAATGTCCTTGTTTTTGAGCACATTTTTGGTCCATTAAAATAACATCAAATTGATCAGAAATACAGTGTAGTCATTGTTAATGTTGTAAATGACTATTGTAGCTGGAAACGGCAGATTTTTATGGAATATCTACATAGACATACAGAGGCCCATTATCAGCAACCATCACTCCTGTGTTCCAATGGCACGCTGTGTTAGCTAATCCAGGTTTATAATTGAAAAGGCTAGTTGATCATTAGAAAACCCTTTTGCATTTATGTTAGCACAGCTGAAAACTGTTGTACTGATTAAAGAAGCAATAAAACTGGCCTTCTTTAGAAGCTTCATTAAATACTATCCGCAAAACACCAGTTTCAATGTCAAAGTGAAGAGGCGACTCCGGGATGCTGGCCCTCTAGGCAGAGTTCCTCTGTCCAGTGTCTGTGTTCTTTTGCCCATCTTAATCTTTTCTTTTTATTGGCCAGTCTGAGATATGGCTTTTTCTTTGCATCTTTGCCTGGAAGGCCAGCATCCTGGAGTTGCCTCTTCACTGTTGACGTTGAGACTGGTGTTTTGCAGGTACTATTTAATGAAGCTGCCAGATAACTTTTTTGGGCAAAGGCTCAACATCAAAACTCACAAGAACAGACAATGACTCTTCTGTTTCACAACTCACACCACCCTGTCTGCGTCTTACCAAGCGAAGAGCATCTCAAACACTGGGAATCTTCCCCTTCAGTTGGTCCACTTTCACATTTACCGCTACACCAGTAATCACTCCTTTCAATGGCTCCCTTTTCTTGAGCGCAAAACAGGTCACAGCTCTTGTCCTCATCTGTGTGGCGTGGAGCTCCCTATCCCTCTGACTGGCAGAAACACAAACAGTGATCACAAGACCACTATGGGTTATCTTCACCGATTTCACAGCTACCAACTCCATTTTCACCCACCCTGCAACCACGCATGGATCAGCCAAAAGGCAGGGGTCCACTTTATCCAAAAATGGCACTCCTACCGTCACAGAAACATCTTTATCCTGACCATCGGTGCAAGCCTCGGGCTCCGAGAACTTCACCACACCTGCCACTTCCAATAATTCACTTCCATTTCACCTCCAGACCTCGATCCAATTTACGGCTCACTCTGCTTACACATTCTACTTCCACGATCCATCTCCCTTTTATCCACCATTGTCAACCGTTTCAAGCTCACCCTCTACCTCCCTCACTCTCTTCGACCTTCTCCGCCTCTCTTTTCCCCTCCATTCCTCCTTATAATACTATTGCACTTCTCCTAACATACAGTGAGCTCCAAACTTTTGAAGCTCATTGTGCATCTCGTTCTTACCCTCTCAAGGGACGCCATATTTCCCTCGCGGTCCTCCCTCCTCGCTCCAAGCACCACTCTACCTCATCTCGTAAAAATCAAATCTCACTTTCATTCTCAGGCACAGTGCAAGAAACTAAATCCATTAACATAATGAAACTCTGAAGCTAAGCAGAGTTTGTCCTGGAGGGGAGACCAGATGCTGGTGGAAGGGGTGTTGGAGGGCCACTAGGAGGCACTCTTTCCTCTGGTCCCAAAAAATAAATATCCCGACGGCCCAAGGCAGTGATTGGGGACATTGCCCTGTGTAGGGTGTCTTTCGGATGGGATGTTAAACGGGTGTCCTGACTCTCTGTGGTCACTAAAGATCCCATGGCACTTATCGTAAGAGTAAGGGTGTTAACCCTGGTGCCCTGGCTAAATTCCCAATCTGCCCTCATACCATCACTGTCACCTAATCATCCCCAGCTTTCAATTGGCTCATTCATCCCCCCTCCTCTCCCCTGTAACTATTGCCCAAGTCATTGCTGTAAATTAGAACAAGTTCTCAGTCATTTTACCTGGTAAAATAAGTTAAATAGGTGAAATAAATCAAATAAAACAGAATTAAACTATATAATTCCAAGAATTGCATAAACATGCAGGTTTGGGAAGTTACAGAGCAGTAAGGAGGAGGAGTCTGCTGTGTCCAGGTGCGCCTTCACCATTCTTTTTCTGGATTCAGGTTCACTCAAATATCGTTTGAAGCTTTGTTTTACTATTGACAGTTACAGCTGTTTTGGGATTGTATATCGATTCGCTATCCTTAACTATTTATCATCTAATGTATTCGTTTCACTCTCTGAATTGTTTAAACAAACTTTTCGCCACTTCTCGATATCAGGGCATAAAAACTACAGTCTGTGTCCTGAATTAGACTGGTGTGCATATGCACCCAGATTATCCTGTCCCAAACTAGTTTTCCCCGGTTTTGCCTGGCTAAACTAGCTGGCTAGTTTTCGTCCTGATTGACAAAAATCTAAAATACTGCACCCTCAACTTCAATGCTTCTTTGCTAGTTATACATTCATGTAATTAAGTCATTTGTTGGACTGAAACTTTTAAATTATTTATTGTTTTGTTGAATAGTCATAACTGGTTTGAGCTATCTGTCATTTCATAAGACAACGGTGGCGAAGGATATCATTACTTTAACTCGGATCCATGTTCAGCTTTGAGATCCACCGGCGTCATTGGCGTCGCATTAGCTGGACGTTTCTGACTGGTCGTGGAACTTCCCATTTGGCTCGATTGGATATGTAGTGACTTGTGTTGGCGAACTTTATTTTAAAACTTTATTTTAAATGACTATCTGACTTTATTAGTAGAATCAGTAATCCATTAATGTCACGAGTTCTTTGACAACTCTACAAAAAGAGCCAAAGGCTACAATGAATTAATGGCTAAATTATTTCTGGACACAAATGGTTCTCCTCCTCCTCAACACTCTATTAGGTCTACGCATAAACGTATACTTCCAAGGACACAGAGCGGAGCTGTGATGAAACCTGCAACAATGTAATCTTATTCCATGCCATTTATATTACAGCAAACGGATGAGTGAGCTCTTAGGCATTGTTTTATTTTAATGTGAAAGATAAAAGCAAAAGCATCCCAATGTTCTTTCAGACAAAGCAGATGAGGAATGAGGTTTGCATGCTTTCCGATTTTAGTAATGATTATGAAGCTACCAATTGTTAAAGACCATGGCAAAATTCATCACATTGGAACGAGGAAAGTTAAAAGTGTTATTATAAAAGTATAAGCTAATACAAATGGCCATTTGTCATTATGCTTCATCTAAGCTTAAAGTATAAAAAAAAATATATATATATATATATATATTTAGCCAATTCTGCCTACATTTATGCAGATGATTTCATGGTATAACAATTAGCACCGCCTTTATCAAAACAATAACAGATAGGTGTAGGTTTAATGGTGAGCATTTATGATGATAAATACAACAGAGAATAGGTCTCGTTGCTGATTACTGCCATGAAAGGTGATATATATTGTACATTCTCAAAGGAGTGCAAAATATGAACAGGAGCTGAATCTTATATGGCCAAGTGAGTGTAAATGTATAGGGAAAGGTTGAGCGAACTAGCTCCCTTTGACAGCTCACTGAATGTGATGGATTGTGCTCCCTTCTCCTGTGATGTGCATGCACATTGATGTTGAAATGGCCTATCCATGGGACCATTGTCTTTCAATCATGTCAAGGCAAAGTACAGAATACACTCTGCAGTGCTGTGTTGTTATTATCATACCACTAGTCTGTAGCAGATCATGCACCATGCACAAAATGGCTTATACAGTGCATTTGGAAAGTATTCAGACCCCTTCACTTCTTATTTTTTATTTTTGTTACGTCACAGCCTATTATAAAATGTATTAACCCCCCCCCCCCATCAATATACACATAGTACCCAATAATGAGGGAGCAAAAACAGGTTTTTAGAAATGTTTGCAAAATTATTAAAAATAAAACCTGAAATATTACATTTACATAAGTATTCATACCCTTTACTCAGTACTTGAAGCACCTTTGACAGAGATTACAGCCTTGAGTCTTCTTGGGTATGACGCTACAAGCTTGGCACACCTGTATTTGTTGAATTTCTCCCATTCTTGTCTCTGTCAGCCCTGTCAGGTTGGATGGGGTGCGCTGGTGCACAGCTATTTTCAGGTCTGTCCAGAAATTTTCGATCAGGCTCAAGTCCGGGCTCTGGCTGGGCTACTCAAGGACATTCAGAGACTTGTCCCGAAGCCACTCCTGCATTGTCTTGGCTATGTGCTTAGGGTCGTTGTCCTGTTGGAAGATGAACCTTCGCTCCAGTCTGAGGTCCTGAGCACTCCGGAGCAGGTTTTCATCAAGGATCTCTGTACTTTGCTCCGTTCATCTTTCCCTCGAACTTGACTAGTCTCCCAGTCCCTGATGCTGAAAAACATCCCCACAGCATGATGCTGCCACCACCACTCTTCACAGTAGGGATGGTATTGGCCAGGTGATGAGCGGTACCTGGTTTCCTCCAGAAGTGACACTTGGCATTCAGGCAAATGAGTTCAATCTTAGTTTCATCAAACCTGAGAATCTTCTTTCTCATAATCTGAGAGTCCCTTAGGTGCTTTTGCCAAACTCCAAACGGGCAGTCATGTGCCTTTTACTGAGGAGTGGCTTCCGTCTGGCCACTCTACCACAAAGGCCTGATTAGTGGAGTGCTGCCTGACCAAGGCCCTTCTCCCCCGATTGCTCAGTTTGGCCGGTAGGCCAGCTCTAGGAAGAGTCTTAGTGGTTCCAAACCGCTTTCATTTAAGAATGATGGAGGCCACTGTGTTCTTGGGGACCTTCAATGTTTCAGAAATGTTTTGGTACCCTTTCCCAGATCTGTTCCTCGACATAATCCTGTCTCGGAGCTCTAAGGACAATTCCTGGTTTTTGCTCTGACATGCACTATAAACTGTGGGACCTTATGTAGACAGGTGTGTGTGCCTTTCCAATCATGTCCAATCAATTGAATTTACCACAGGTGGACTCCAATCAAGTTGAAGAAACATCTCAATGATAATATTTTTAATACATTTGCAAACATTTCCCAAAATATTTTTTCATTTGGTCATTATGCGTAGATTGATGAGGATTTTTATTTATTTAATCAATTTTATAATAAGGCTGCAGCGTAACAAAATGAGGAAAAAGTGAAGTGGTCTGAATGCTTTCCAAATGCACTGTAATGTTTATCTAAAGTAGGTAAATATTTCAGGTGCCCAATTTGTTCCATACTGTATATTGTTGCTTGCAGCGTTCACAAATAGAGAAGGCAGACTTCTTCCACTCAAGCCTTCCACACCAGTCCTTAGAATTATTGTGATTTGCATTTACCAACCAAAAAACAAAGAATGTGGATCTTAATAAATTTTTTAGTTGCAGTAGGTTATGTCATAATGATATTTTGCCAGGATAGTGTTACGGCTTTCTAGTGGTGATGAAGGAGAGTCGGACCAAACTGCAGCGTGTCGATTGCGATCCATGTTTATTAGACAAACGTAAAACACGAACTAAACACGAACACTACAAAAACAATAAACGAAAACCGAAAACAGCCTATACTTGTGTCAACTAACATAAACAAGGACATCAAGACAAATAGGACAATCACCCACGACAAACTCAAAGAATATGGCTGCCTAAATATGGTTCCCAATCAGAGACAACGATAAGCACCTGTCTCTGATTGAGAATCACTCCAGACAGCCATAGACTTTGCTAGAAAACCCCACTAGCTACAATCCCAAATATCTACACACCAAAACCCCAAGACAAAACACACCACAATACAAAAAACTCCATGCCACACCCTGGCCTGACCTAATACATGAAGAAAAAACACAAAATACTTAGACCAGGGCGTGACAGAACCCCCCCCCTAAGGTGCGGACTCCCGAACGCACCTCAAAACAATAGGGAGGGTCCGGGTGGACGATGAACCCACTCAGTTGATGTCTTAGTCCCCTCTCCTCGCGTCCCTGGATAGACCACCCTCGCCGCCGACCATGGCCTAGTAGTCCTCACCCAGAAACCCACTGGACTGAGGAGCAGATCGGGACTGAAGGACAGCTCGGGACTGAGGGGAAGCTCGGGAGTGAGAGACAGCTCGGGAGTGAGAGATAGCTCGGGAGTGAGAGAAAGCTCGGGAGTGAGAGAAAGCTCGGGAGTGAGAGAAAGCTCAGGAGTGAGAGAAAGCTCAGGAGTGAGAGAAAGCTCAGGAGTGAGAGAAAGCTCAGGAGTGAGAGAAAGCTCAGGCAGGTAGGTAGATCTACCAGATCCTGGCTGGTTGGCAGATCCTGGCCGACTGGCAGATCTGGAAGAGTCTGGCTGACTGGCAGATCTGGAAGAGTCTGGCTGACTGGCAGATCTGGAAGAGTCTGGCTGACTGGCAGATCTGGAAGAGTCTGGCTGACTGGCAGATCTGGAAGAGTCTGGCTGACTGGCAGATCTGGAAGAGTCTGGCCGACTGGCAGATCTGGAAGAGTCTGGCCGACTGGCAGATCTGGAAGAGTCTGGCCGACTGGCAGATCTGGAAGAGTCTGGCCGACTGGCAGATCTGGAAGAGTCTGGCCGACTGGCAGATCTGGAAGAGTCTGGCCGACTGGCAGATCTGGAAGAGTCTGGCCGACTGGCAGATCTGGAAGAGTCTGGCCGACTGGCAGATCTGGAAGAGTCTGGCCGACTGGCAGATCTGGAAGAGTCTGGTCGACTGGCAGATCTGGAAGAGTCTGGTCGACTGGCAGATCTGGAAGAGTCTGGTCGACTGGCAGATCTGGAAGAGTCTGGTCGACTGGCAGATCTGGAAGAGTCTGGTCGACTGGCAGATCTGGAAGAGTCTGGTCGACTGGCAGATCTGGAAGAGTCTGGTCGACTGGCAGATCTGGAAGAGTCTGGTCGACTGGCAGATCTGGAAGAGTCTGGTCGACTGGCAGATCTGGAAGAGTCTGGTCGACTGGCAGATCTGGAAGAGTCTGGCTGAATGGCAGATCTGGCGGCGCTGGGCAGACTGGCGGCGCTGGGCAGACTGGCGGCGCTGGGCAGACTGGCGACGCTGGGCAGACTGGCGACGCTGGGCAGACTGGCGACGCTGGGCAGACTGGCGACGCTGGGCAGACTGGCGACGCTGGGCAGACTGGGGGCACTGGCGGCGCTGGGCAGACTGGCGGCACTGGCTGCTCCATATAGGCTGACAGCTCTGGCGGCTCCGTATTGACTGTCAGCCCTTTGCAGACTGGCAGCCCCTTGCAGACTGGCAGCTCCTTACAGACTGACAGCTCCTTGCAGACTGACAGCTCCTTGCAGACTGACAGCTCCGTGCAGACTGACAGCTCCGTGCAGACTGACAGCTCTGGCTGCTCCATGTAGACTGGCAGCTCGGGCTCCTTCATGTAGACTGACAGCTCTGGCTGCTCCATGCAGACTGACATATCTGGCTGCTCCATGCAGACTGACAGCTCTGGCTGCTCCATGTAGACTGACAGCTCCTTGCAGACTGGCAGCTCTGGCTGCTCTATGCAGACTGACAGCTCGGGCTCCTTCATGTAGACTGACAGCTCTGGCTGCTCCATGTAGACTGACAGCTCCTTGCAGACTGGCAGCTCTGGCTGCTCTATGCAGACTGACAGCTCGGGCTCCTTCATGTAGACTGACAGCTCTGGCTGCTCCATGCAGACTGACAGCTCTGGCTGCTCCATGCAGACTGACAGCTCTGGCTGCTCCATGCAGACTGACAGCTCTGGCTGCTCCATGCAGACTGACAGCTCTGGCTGCTCCATGTAGGCTGACAGCTCTGGCTGCTCCATGTAGACTGGCAGCTCCTTGCAGACTGGCAGCTCTGGCTGCTCTATGCAGACTGACATCTCTGGCTGCTTCATGCAGACTGACAGCTCTGGCTGCTCCATGTAGACTGGCTGCTTCATGCAGACTGGCAGCTCGGGCTGCTTCATGTAGACTGACAGCTCTGGCTGCTCCATGTAGACTGGCAGCTCCTTGCAGACTGGCAGCTCTGGCTGCTTTATGCAGACTGACAGCTCTAGCTGCTCCATGCAGGCTGACAGCTCTGGCTGCTCCATGCAGGCTGGCAGCTCCAGCTGCTCCCTGCAGGCTGGCAGCTCTGTCTGCGCTGAACAGGCGGGAGACTCCGGCAGCGCAGGAGAGGAGAGAGACTCTGGTTGCGCTGAACAGGCGGGAGACTCCGGCAGCGCAGGAGAGGAGAGAAGCGCTAGCTGCGCTGAACAGGCGAGGCGCACTGAAGGCCTGGTGCGTGGTGCTGGTGTTACTGGACCGATGATACGCACAGGAAGCCTGGTGCGGGGAGCTGCTACCGGAGGACTGGAGTGTGGAGGTGGCACAGGATGGGCTAGACTGTGAAGGCGTACTGGAGATCTTGAGAGCAGTGTTGGCACAGGACGTGCAAGGGTAGGGATGTGTATAGGAGGCCTGGTGCGTGAGGCTGGCACCAACTTCACCAGCCGACTAACACGCACCTCAGGACGAGTATGGAGCGCTAACCCAGGTGCCATCAAATCCCCGACACGTTCCGTCGGGCGAATTCCATGCAAAAAGCACCAACACAGCAACTCCCTCATTTCTCTCTCCTCCAATTTCCCCATTAACTCCTTCACAGTCTCTGTTTCGCTCACCTCCAACACCGGCTCTGGTTCTGGTCTCCTCCTAGGCTCCTCACGATAAACAGGGAGAGTTGGCTCAGGTCTGACTCCTGACTCTGCCACACTCTCCCTGAGCCCCCCCCCAATACATTTTTGGGGCTGATTCTCAGGCTTCCTTCCGAGTCGCCGTGCTGCCTCCTCATAACGGCGCCTCTTCGCTCTCGCCGCCTCCCGTTCTTCTTTGGGGCGGCGATATTCTCCAGGCTGAGCCCAGGGTCCTTCTCCGTTTAGGATTTCCTCCCATGTCCAGAAATCCTTATAGCGCCTCTCCTCTTTGGGCTGCTCCTGCCTGTTGACACGCTGCTTGGTCCGTTGGTGGTGGGTGATTCTGTTACGGCTTTCTAGTGGTGATGAAGGAGAGTCGGAACAAACTGCAGCGTGTCGATTGCGATCCATGTTTATTAGACAAACATAAAACACGAACTAAACACGAACACTACAAAAACAATAAACGAAAACCGAAAACAGCCTATACTTGTGTCAACTAACATAAACAAGGACATCAAGACAAATAGGACAATCACCCACGACAAACTCAAAGAATATGGCTGCCTAAATATGGTTCCCAATCAGAGACAATGATAAGCACCTGTCTCTGATTGAGAATCACTCCAGACAGCCATAGACTTTGCTAGAAAACCCCACTAGCTACAATCCCAAATATCTACACACCAAAACCCCAAGACAAAACACACCACAATACAAAAAACTCCATGCCACACCCTGGCCTGACCTAATACATGAAGAAAAAACACAAAATACTTAGACCAGGGCGTGACAGATAGGCCTTCAACAGTTTATTTGTAAACTCTAGATGTTCCCCTTATAGGGTAATGTATGACTGATAATGTTATTTTGACGGGAGACAACAACAATGTATTTGTAAACGATGGATGTTCCTTATGATTGGTTGTGGACCTGATTCATTCTGGAGCATATAGTGCATGCTGATTGTGTCGTGTGGACCGGACTGTATAGATTTGCCATTTGCCACACAGGGTTAACTCCGTGGCCCAGTGCCATAGATTCATGGGAATGGAATGTGGAGTGCTGTATGTGTAGGGCTCCCTTTCCCAGCAGCCTTCACTGCCCTCTGAATGCTAATGATCAGTATTATTAAAGAACAATTGATGGGCTAGCAAACAAACAAGATAATAAAATGACTTCTAAAGCTTTATTGTCCTTTAATTACTAAATGCTCTATGGCAATTAATGGAACAAAAACACTACCCGCTTTAATGCAAAATAAAATGTATTGTGGCTGGGGTTAAAACAATAGTATTTGTAAAAGCTGGATAATGTGATCTAGCTCACGATACTGCTGTTGACGAATAGTGCAAAAATTATCGTTGAGTTTGAGGTGGTCTTTACTGAGACATGTTCGTATAATACTATGCCCCATTGTCTCACACCAGTCTGTCTGCATAATAATTCTGTATCCTTTCAGTTGTTCTTTAAACAAACTTCAACTTAAAGGCTTTATAGGGCATTTATAAATAATTTATAAACAAAGTCATAAAGGATATTATTCATTTTTAATTTGGTGGTTTAATAAATGTGGCATTACCCCTTTGCCACCCGTAGGATGACATTTGGTTACATGAATGATTTAAAAAAGCAATGCAGCTCCAAATGCATTACTAAAATGGATGTAACATGCAGCATATACTGTAGATCTGCATAAAGGATGCAAAGCCTACTAAAAACATTGTACATTGAATTAGCTATACTTTAATACATGTAATAATAAATATAATAACAAATATATGAGGTACAGTACTGAAGAATCCGCTGAGGGAAATGATCATTTTCAAGGGAACCCTTTTCTTGATCAGGTTCCAAATCGAAATGCTAGCTGCATTTAAATTGGAAATACATGGTTGGTTCTAGGTTTTGCATAAATATGTGCATTAAGAGGTTTGTGTTTAAGTATGAAAATAAATAAAAACCATGAAGAAACCATGCATTGACAGCAGAATGTGGTTCCAAACGAGTTCCTTTCAGCTTGGCACACTAAAACAAATGGAACCTTTGGAAAGAAGTAGACCTTGTAGTAGCAGTGGGTTCTTTATAATGCACAGCCGTGCACACTACTACATTTCCAGCTAATCAGAATCGCGCAGTTGCAGAAAGGAGAGCGGTTGTCAAGGCAGCCCCCAATATCCCCTCCCCCTTTTCCCGTTTATCAGCAGAGGTCGCATGGCATATGGAGAACAGTCCAACCACTTCTCTGTCCTGGAACCAATGTATGAATATGCACCTCCGTGACAAAGCCTATGGAGTATGAGAACAGCGGGGGAAAAAGAAGCAACATTATTAGAGTCTTACGCTTTTAAAAATATATATTTTTAACATAAACCAAGGGGGGATATTTAATTTAATTAGTTCTGGAGTACGTAATAGTATAACCGATCTGGATATTTGCAGTTACTTTTGTTCTACGGTTGAGTGATAACTGCATTTGGCTCTCCAAAGTGGACGCATCTTGTAGTCTAACGAAAAAAGGACTGTGCATCACCGGGACGCGAGTTGGTGCAGAAGTTCGACCGCGAACGGATGTGAGGGAAGAGTGCACTGAGAACCTCAACCCCCTTTTCTTTCTCTCCTGGCTAAACAATAGAGTCAAAGTCAAAGACACTGAAACTGATTTCATGCCGTCAGTCTCACAGACCCTGACATGGACGTGAGATTTTATCCTACGCACCCGTCAAGTGTGGGTTCTGATCCAAGTTGTCTAAGCTCGTTGGACTATTACCACGCGAACAAGGTAAATACAAAGTGCAGTCCTCCTCGTGCGGTAGTACCATGAGTTTGAAGACTACACGTTTTCTCACCTGCCCCCGCTTCTTCTTCAGCATGTCTGCAACATTTACGCAATGCACGTGTAGGCTATGGAATGTGGTGTTTAAAAGCTTAATTAGTTTCCTTCTACAAAAAGTATGTTTTGAGATGGTGTTCGTTCCCTGACAACCCACACCTCCACATAAACGTTGTTTAGGCTTTCTCTACTACATATCTTATTCAGTCAACATTTTCGGCATATGATATAACTATTCTAGTCTAGAACATATAGCTATTTTGCTTTAGGCTATGTTTAACACAAGTTGGATACCTGCTACAATATATAGGCTACATGATTGCTGTTAGAATCAGTCTAGGCTAACGTTACTTTTGATAAACCATATCGCTGTTATCATAATGCATTGCTCTTGCAGATGAATGAATGCACTTTCACGTTACCCAACATTTATAACCAGAGTGCGAATTACATTCGGTGGTCTGTTTTCTTTCACTGGACCTCCTGTGTGAACGCGCTTGCGTGTACAATAAAATGTTTTATGGGCCTACTAGTAAAGACGTGTCATTTAACGGTAAACATTTTTTTTAAATGATCTTTTAATTTGGCATGAACACAGCCAGTCATGGTTTCGTCTTATTGTCAAACATATCACTTCAAAAAGTAGGATACCTGCGCATGTTCGTTCAGTCCAAAATAATAATTTCATCCAAACAGTAATATGGAAAGAGACATCTGTAACAAAACACCTAACTGTTATGACGTTCGGCGATTGTCATTGGGTCTACTTTCTTGTTGCCTGAATTAATTTTGGAGTCTTGTTGACAAAATTACCTTTTTTTTGTAGAAAGAACATCTGACAGAAAGATCTGAAAAGGGTCTGAAATACAGGACGGTCTCTGGATGATGAGTGCAGCCACATGGGGAAGCATGTTTTTAACCATGACACAGAGGTGGGGTTGTTGTTTCATTTGGAATAAGCTTTCTACTGTAGCAGCTGGCATACGATTTACATTTTAAACAAATAGGATAATGGTTAAATCATCATTATTTAGAGACCCCCTCCAAAGTTTGGCTTTCTTACATTTTGGGCAGTCTTCATTTTTGCAATCTTTTTTAGATTTAGTCTAGTCTTAGTCATTTTGACTTAAATACTATTAAGCTTAGTCGCATTTTTTGTCATTTGAATAAGGATTTAGTCCAGTTATTGTCAAAATGACAAAAACAGTGGGCCATTTTAGTCAACTAAATGCCCATTCATTTTTAGTTACATCACATTTGTGTTGCTTCATTAATCTATAATAAACGTAAATCACTGACTTCCATGTGCACAAACATACATAGCCTTGTCCTGCCGACATATTTTTCGGCCTAACATCCTAGCGCATGATTCTCTCCCTAACAGCCAAATTGGCAGAAGAACACATTACTCTGCAGCAGATTTTTTTTAAATCACACCCTTGACAGGGCTCCAGACTAACATTTTCCCCTGGTGGAACTGGTGCTACTAACTTTTTCAGTTGGTGCCATGTCACCAGCCCATGATTTGGTCACACCAATTTTTTTCCTCCGTGTCACGCAAACTATTATTTTTTTTAAATCACTGTAGAAAGACATTCACAGTGCTTTAGGCTCTGTAATAGACCACTGAGATGGTAGGCTATTCAATAAATAAGTTGTTTCATCTAACATGTCCAAGCAGGAATGCATGATTAAAGATGTTGATGTGCAACTTAATCCAGTGATTGTCATGAATTGTGAGTTGACAATAGGGTATTGTTGTTATATTTTACTGTTAAAATAGGGCTCCAGAATTTTCTTCTATCTTCAATAGATAATCTCTATTGCACCCTGCACTGCCCTCTGCCATCTGGACAAGAGTAACACCTATGTGAGAATGCTGTTAATTGACTACAGATCAGTGCGCAACACCATAGTGCCCTCCAAGCTCAACACTAAGCTCAGGCCTAGGACTAAACACCTCCCTCTACAACTGGATCCTGGACTTCCTGAAGGGCTGTCCCCAGGTGGTGAGGGTAGGCAACAACACATCAGCCACACTGACCCTCAACACGGGGGCCCCTCAGGGCTGCGTGCTTAATCCCCTTCTGCACTCCCTGTTCACCCACGACTGCGTGGCTGCGCACGATTCCAACACCATCATTAAGTTTGCTGTCGACACAACCGTGGTAGGCCTGATCCCCGATGACAATGAGACAGCCTATAGGGAGGTCAGTGACCTGGCAGTGTGGTGTCAGGACAACAACCTCTCCCTCAACATCAGCAAGACAATGGAGCTGATGGTAGACTACAGAAACGGAGGCCCGAGCACACCCCCAACAACATCGACAGGGCTGTAGTGGAGCGGGCCGAGAGCTTCAACTTCCACGGTGTCCACATCACTAAGGAAATTAACATGGTCCACACACACCAACACAATCGTGAAAAAAGAGGCTGAAAATAATTGGCATGGGCCCTCAAATCCTCAAAAAGTTCTACAGCTGTACAATTGATAGCATCTTGACTAGGGCTGTTACGGTGACCGTATTACCACCACACTGGCGGACACGAGTCATGACCGTAGTCTAATTCACGGTCACGGTAACTTGGCTTATCCAAGCTCTGATGCTGCTGATTGTCATTAGTAGCCTATCAAGCGTCCTACATTCGCTATTTATGGGCATATATGACCTTTTTTTTTCCATGCCCCTGTTCCGAGACAGGTGCATGATAATGGTCCATTCTAAATCAAAACTAATTTCATATATATATTATTTAGTATATGTGAAGACAATATTAAATACAGAATAGTCAGATAGGTGAAAATATTAGCCTGTCACTTGTGAATTATGTATTATCACTTGTGAATGATGCCCAGAGTGTGCAGTAAGGCAAGAAACAGCGCATGCCTTTTTTCCCAGACTTTTCCCAATTATAGTCGCACACCTCATGTAGCCTAGCCCATAGGCCTATATGTTTTGTTAAGGTTTGTATCACAACTAAAGTGGCTACATAACTTCTTAAAATTAAGCACATTAATCCACTTCACAACTGGTGTAGAGCCTAACTGGCATACATAGGCGGCAAGTGAGTTTCAAGTTTGAGCAAGATCATTTTTAGGGGGAATTACGGCCACACAAGGGGGATGCTGCCGGGAAATTGGAGGCCTGGTGAAAATATTATGAAGTGCTTGTCAAATTGTGAATGAGAGACTGATGAGTTGTGTGCAGCCTGCACAAGAAACAAATGGGAGCTCATGACTTTCATGCAACACTTTTTTTCAAATCATCCTTACTGTCGCATCATGCAACCTTTAGAATCTATTAAAATCCAAACATATAACCCAACATTTGTATCACAACCAAAGTTGCATAAATACTAAGAATATAGGAGGACCTGTTTCTTTGTTAACTGCTCAACACAGAATAGCCGCATGTGCACATCCTTTCTATTTTATTCAGCTAAATTCAATTGTATTCTTCATACTCTATAATAATAAAAAATAATGCCACATAATTCTAAGCAAATCTTGTCTGCTAAATGAACTACTGTAGGCCACAGCCATAAGGCGTAGCCATATCAGGGCCTAAAATAAGGACAACTCACAGTCTGCATCAGTGGCTTGTAGGCTATGCATGGAAGCTAGGAGATTAACGGTCAATTACCGTGAGACTGACAGTTATTTGCTTGACAATCACCGACTGACAAAATATCATGAACGCCACAGCCCTAATCTTGAATGGCTGCATCACCGCTTGGTATGGCAACTGGTTGGCATCCGACCGACCGCAAGGCGCTACACTCACAATGGCCAATGCGCAATTGTGTCATGTTGCGGGCTTCGTATCTTAAAGCCATATCAAATATCTTCGTTGTAAAATAGTTCCTATTGAGCTCAATATTAAGAGATGAAAATTAAATTATTAAAGTAGTTTCTTCCAAAGCTATGTATTTCCCACAATTGAATTTTGAAATGTTATACAACAGACACCTTTTTTCCCTCTCCCAGAGTGCACATCAAGTGGCTCGCTCATCACAGAAGCAGGCCCCAGAGAAACAGGCAAAGGGGCTACAGTAGGAACTTTCATTACAGGAATCATGAGGATAATGCAGTTTATTGTTTGATCAAATCATGCTTTTAGCAGAAAGAAAAAAACAAGTTTTGAAACTTTTGAGTGAGGTGACCATGTAATGAATGTTCAGCTCGCACTGAAGTCAAAGGGTCGCAAAATGCGACTAAATGGTCGCAGTCTGGAACCCTGTCCCTTGACATACCGTAGCTATGTTGTAATCAAAGTTATGTCATAAGTAGTGGTTACAGCAAGCTAACTAGCTAGCATTATCAATCTGTTATTACCTGAGCGTATATATTGGAATGATGTGCTTTCCGATGTCTTTTGAGGTTGGTAGTATTTTTCCCTGTCAACTTGTCAACCTGCCTCCCTGTCAGCGATATAACGAACGCTGTCTTTTCCCGTGGAAATCATTGCATTCTTGTCTTGTTTGAATCGAGTATATACGTAAAGTGGCTCCAAATGTCGCTATTTTTTCTACCAGGAGCTTGTACCACTGGGAGAGTAGCCATGCCTTATTCACATGATTGATTTGTTGCCGCCAGATTGGAGAACGGTTGCCTGGCAGAGAGGTGACTCGTGAATGACCTGGGCATGGTATATATTTTCCACCAATTGAAAGAGAAAGCCTTACAATCCTGCTCATGTCATGCATGCTTTTGATTAGACCAAACAAATAACACTGAAAAGCTCTCAGTGTCTCCAGAAACTCTTGTCAAATCCACTGACTAGTAAGATTTTAGTCACAGAGAACTTTTAGTTAACATTTCGTTTCCGTCAACAGAAATTACAAAAATGCTTTGTTTAGTTATAGTATTTTTCTGGGTCTATTCAGTCAGTTATCGTCTCATTAATTTAGGGGGGCTCATGTCTCATTCAGGGGGTCTGAGACCCTCTCTGGGCTGCTGTAATCCATACCTTCTTGGATTATTTTCAATCACCTTGTACGGTAGGTAGGCTACTGCTCTCGTTCTGAGAGGCTATCCCGTCAGATGAATTAGCATGTTGGATCAAAATAGGCCATGGGCTATTTGTCCATATTGTCCGTATCTTTGATGATTATGAGTCCCAATCATGGTGTCTCACTGTGAGATGAATACTAAAATGGTTTTAGAGACGCATCTTTTTACACCCCACTGCTTCAGTTCTCGAACTGACCTCTGGCACTTCATCTCCATCTTTGGAGGATGTATGGTTGACCTAGCCAACTATAGCTAGGCTACTTATGATCTATTGCTTGTTAGTTTTTTGCTTTTGTTGTGCTTGAGATTATGAAAAGCGCTATAGAAATGTAATCAAATTATTATTATACCAAATATAGTTTTTATTCAAGCAAAAAGCTCTAACAAAGGCCAAGAGGCCGACACGTAAGCTTCATAATAAAAGTGATGTTAGCAAGAGCAGTGTGCAGATTACTTTTTTCTTTTAACGTATTTAATTAAAACGTATTATGCCAAGTACAGTACATTTCTCTGGAATACACTTGCACGTTTCTAACACGTAACACTGAGTGTACAAAACATTAGGAACACCTGCTCTTTCTATTGCATAGACTGACCAGGTCAATGCTGTAATCCCTTATTGATGTCACTTGTTAAATCCACTTCAATTATTGTAGATGAAGGGGAGAAGACAGGTTAAAGAAGGATTTTTAGGCCTTGAGACAATTGAGACGTGGATTGTGTATGTGTGCCATTCAGAGGGTGAATGTGAAAGACAAAAGATTAAAGTGCCTTTGAATGGGGTATGGTAGCAGGTGCCAGGCGCACTGGTTTGACTGTGTCAAGAACTGCAAAGCTGCTGAGTTTTTCACGCTCAACAGTTTCCCGTGTGTGTCAAGAATGGTCCATCACCCAAATGACATCCAGCCAACTTGACACAACTGTGGGAAGCATTAGGGTCAACATGGGCCAGCATCCCTGTGGAACACTTTCGACCGAGGTTCTCCCACTTATTTTTCACCCATGCAGGTGTCAGCTGCCCCTCCAGCTCACACTCCTTCACATATATTCTTAACAGGCATAAGATTAAGTACAACATTAACCAAAACATAGCTAGACTGCCACATAATTTGTCAAATTGGAAGTTGAAACAGTAACGAGTGCATTTTACCATTACTTTCACCATAACAGCTTATGTGCAATGAAACTACACAGATAAACAGTGACAAATCAGGAGAGCTAGGGGATTAGAGAAGTGTTGGGACTAGCTAGCTCTTGATCAGGACTCTCGGTTCCATTACATTACACATAAGAGTCATTGGACGAAGGCGTCTTCTGTTGGGTGGAGTTTTGTTAAGATTCCCACATCGCTTGCAGATGTGGAGACGAGGCAGCCACATGTGCTAATTAGCTATCAAGCATGCTCCGAACTCCTGTGTGTAAGAGTAACTCAGGAAGTGTAGTGGAAGTGTAGTTTCGTCAGACGGAGACACCCATAGCTGTATGGATCTGTTCAAAACTACTACAGTAAGTGTATCTTCTTTCTCGCTGATGAAAGATAAGGGCCATATGTTTCAAAAGCGAGATAGCGAACAATGATTATTGACGTTTTTAAAGTCGGGATTGTAGTTCACACAAGGCAGTCGTGGGCAAAGCTAATGACTGTGAACTTTAGGGAGAGGGCAGAATGCCACCTAGAGTTTTGGAGCTGTGACCAGCACCACTGTGGAAAATAGGAATGTGGGCTGCCACGTTACTAACGTTAGCTATAACACAGCTAGTGGCAATGCATAGTGCATTGGCAAGAGGAGTAACTATGTCCACATGACTTACTCAAACCCTTTTCTTGTGGCATTTCTCCTGCTGATTTCACGACTGAATTAAATGCCTTGTATTGTCATCAGACCTTGTAACAGTTTGAACACAAGCCCTGGTATTTACAACAAGTAGCTCGCTAACTCGGTTAATATCAAATATGAAGTTATCGCTAAACAACAAGAAAGTAACCCTATAGCTAACATTACTGTTCAAACAGTTATAACCTTTAGTCCTACTAAAGCATGTAGCCAGCTAAATGCACGGCAGGCATGAAATAGTTCGCTATTCGCCATCCTCCAAGTTGTTTTGTTGTTTACGTGAAGCTATTTATCAAAACGCTCAGCCCTCCCTTTTCCAATGTATTGTGGCTGTGAAATTCCCGAAAAGTGTGCAGAGAATTCTACTAGATGAAAAACCAAAATTAGTATAATATCCTGGCATTTCAAGCATAGTCGATTTTCAAAGATGCACATACTTCTATTTTCACATACTGAGAATGTGTCATGCACAATTGCGTTGTTTCGCCACTATACATTGATTTCTGTAGTGCATCCCCATATCTAATTGATCAGCTGTTGTCAAAGCCAAAGTGAGTGTGACATCTGGGCATTTAAAGTATACTTTGTGTTTGAAATGTCTATTAAACATGATTTTTTTCCCGCATACTCCAGTGGCCTACTATTTAGGATGCAATTATGGGTAGTAGGACACGGCCAGTATCTCAGGAAGAAAGAACGCATCAAGTTGGCTATAATAGGCTACAATGGAATGCTCCAAAATAT
The DNA here is from genome assembly GCF_002021735.2 of Oncorhynchus kisutch. NCBI lineage: Eukaryota > Metazoa > Chordata > Actinopteri > Salmoniformes > Salmonidae > Oncorhynchus > Oncorhynchus kisutch. The sequence goes on along the minus strand of NC_034190.2, from coordinate 55,930,381 downwards.
GTATTCGGTCCCTTGAATCTCAGGTATTTATTTGAAATATTTAAAGGTGGTCTATGCTTCTGGTTGATAGGTCCCTCACAAGGCGAGATTACAATCATCCCACATGTAACATTAACTGCCTTCACTGGCATTACAAATGAGACGGAGACCATTGTGACCGTCTGATCTCATGTTAACAAGGTGCACAGGGTCAGTTTCTTATCTCAAACTGTTGTCAAACTGGCGGTCTCATTTAAGAGTGGCATCAACCTCTTTAATGTAGGCCATATCTATATCTGATCTATCAGTAGCTAATCGTTTTAGGTGGGCTCTTCTGCCGGGATCCTCAGGAATTTTGACACATACCCTTTCAGAGATGGAAAGGAGGCCAGAGAGTCTCATGATTGCTCATTTCCATGACAAGATAATATGCCATTAGCAGACACTTTTATTTAAAGCGACTTCCAGCAGTGCGTGTATAAATGATCAAATGGGTGGCCACAGCGGGAGTCAAACCCATTTTTAACACCATGAACTACCAACTGAGCTACACAGGTGCTGTTTTAGGTTTTTGTTGCACACTTCCTAATTAGACATTGTGATCCCTGGTTAAACCTATGACGTATTTTGGGAGGAGAGATGAGAATATGATTGGCTTAACGGTGAGGTGATTTGCCTAAAAAAAGGTCCCGGAAAGATTTACTGGCTGCAGTATGCCCCTTGAATATCCATCCTCAAGCCGAATCACATCTCTGAAAATATGGGAGAATGAACAATTCTTGTTTCTTACTATCCCCCTGAAAAGCAATTTGCAGCCTGAGGAATCGTTTTTCTTTTCATAGGTCTTGAATTAACAAGTCTCACCAAAGCTTGATTGGAAAACACGATAAAACATTTTCTGATATAGATAAAAAGGTATGTTTCTTTGCCAGCATTTTGTCAGAGCAAATTTACTACTTACTTTCAAATCCACATAGGTTACAAACCTTGTTATGGTAACTAATTAGCATGCTTATGAGGCATCCAGAGAATCAAGAATGGTGTGGGTCTGTTTTAGCATACAACTGTTAATTTTAGTGTGACTGCTCTTACATATTTTAAAGGTATTTCAAGGAAATTAATTTCAGTAAGAGGTTAATCAATGACCTTATGATTCAGTTCAACTGACCATGGCACTCTCCATAATTGGTTGAAATGTCTTGATGAGAGAAAATGTAAAGCCTTTTTTTCAGATTTCATTTTTATATGGCTCCAAAGCATTGCATGTCAATTCCTCCATAATGTCTATAACACCCTATAGCTAGCCATTTTACCTGGTGGAGCTGAACCGTGCACATTTGAGGGCAAATGGAATTCTGTGAAATTATCACGAGAGGGGCTGCTGGAGAAGGAAAAGAGAATTGGTAAGGAGTTGAGACTTTCACATGTCCATGAATAACTCTGAATAATGTCTGTGATAATACGTCTCTCTTACTCTGTGGCGCTCCCGCAGCCTAGAAATAACATCAAACGTTGTAATTACTGCCGTCTTTGTGCTACTTTGGAATATGAACCAGTACTATGTTTTAGTGTTCTCTACCTTTGCTTTCAGCACATCAAGTAATTGCTGCATAGGTTGTCTGTAAACGATAGAAAATAATGGAGTTGAACTACATTTTTTCTACTGCCACTTCTAGATGTTTTATTCAGCTGTAATTGTGTATGGTCTTCTATTCTGTCATCCAGCACGTTCAGTTTGTTTTGGGAAATAAGGGTACGCAATGGCAAATCCACTGTTTGTATAACTAAATCAGACAGTGCAGCTGTCCTTCTGTCCTACAGTATGCTGAACACTTTAAGTGGAGGCCACACCCAGGTCCTATATTTTCCGACAACTGACATCTGGATGCCTGTCTGCCTGTTTTATATACCAAGCCAAGGTCGCGTAAATCATTGTCTGTAGGATATATATATATATATATATATATATACATATTATATATGTACATACATCTACTCAGTTTTTCACAATTCCTGACATTTAATCCTAGTAAAATTCCCTGTCTTAGGTCAGTTAGGATCACCATTCTTTTAAGAATGTAAAATGTCAGAATAATAGTAGAGAGAATGATTTATTTCAGCTTTTATTTCTTTCATCACATTCCCAGTGGGTCAGAAGTTTGCATACACTCAATTAGTATTTGGTAGTATTGCCTTTCAATTTTTAACTTGGGTCAAACATTTTGGGTAGCCTTCCACAAACTTCCCACAATAAGTTGGGTGAATTTTGTCCCATTCCCCCTGACAGAGCTGGTGGTACTTAGGCCTTCTTGCTCGCACACGCTTTTTAAGTTCTGCTCACACATTTTCTATAGGATTGAGGTCAGGGCTTTGTGATGGCCACTCCAATACCTTGCCTTTGTTGTCCTTAAGCCAATATATCCACATAATTTTCCTACTCATGAGGCCATCTATTTTGTGAAGTGCCCCAGTCCTTCCTGCAGCAAAGCACCCCCACAACATGATGCTGCCACCCCCGTGCTTCACATTTGGGATGGTGTTCTTTAGCTTGCAAGCCTCCCCCATTTTCCTCCTAACATAGCGATGTTCATTATGGCCAAACAGTTCTATTTTTGTTTCATCAGACCAGGAGACATTTCTCCAAAAAGTACGATCTTTGTCCCAATGTGTAGTTGCAAACTGTAGTCTGGCCTTTTAACGTCTCTAGGGCTAGCGTCCCACCTGGCCAACAACCTGTGAGATTGCAGAGCGCCAAATTCAAATACAGAAATACTCATTGTAAAAATTCAGAAAAGATACAACTATTTCACATAGGTTTAAAGATGAACTTCTTGTGAATCCAACCACGGTGTCAGATTTAAAAAATGCTTTACGGCGAAAGCATACCTTACAATTATTTGAGAACATAGCCCAGCAGACAAATCATTACAAACAGTAACCAGCCAAGTAGAAGAGTTACACAAGTCAGAAATAGAGATAAAATTAATCACTTACCTTTGATGATCTTCATATGTTTGCACTCAGAAGACATTCATTTATTCCATAAATGTTCCTTTTGTTCGATAAAGTCTCTCTTTATAGCCGAAAACCTCAATTTTGTTCGCTCATTTTCTTCAGTAATCCACAGGCTCAAACACAGTCACAACAGGCAGACAAAAAAATCCAAATTGTATCCGTAAAGTTCATAGAAACATGTCAAACGATGTTCATATTCAATCCTCAGGTTGTTTTTAGCCTAAATAATCGATAATATTTCAAACGGACAATAACGTCGTCAATATAAAAGGTAAACAAGAAAGGCACTCTCTCGGTCGCGTGCATGAAAAAGCTCTCTGACACGGCAGGGTCCACTTATTCAGACTGCTCTTACTCACTCATTTTTCAGAATACAAGCCTGAAACAATTTCTAAAGACTGTTGACATCTAGTGGAAGGCATAGGAAATGCAATTTGAGTCCTAAGTCAATGGATACTGTAATGGCATTGAATAGAAAACTTCAACAACAACAAAAATCCTACTTCCTGAATGGATTTCTCTCAGGTTTTTGCCTGCCAAATCAGTTCTGTTATACTCACATACATTATTTTAACAGTTTTGGAAACTTTAGAGTGTTTTCTATACAGATCTACTAATTATATGCATATCCTATCTTCTGGGCCTGAGTAGAAGGCAGTTTACTTTGGGCATGCTTTTCATCCAAAATTCCAAATGCTGCCCCCTACCCTAGAGAAGGTAAAGGCGGTTTTGGAGCAGTGGCTTCTTCCTTGCTGAGCGGCCTTTCAGGTTATGTCAATATAGGACTCGTTTTACTGTGGATACAGATACTTTTGTACCTGTTTCCTCCAGCATCTTCACAAGGTCCTTTGCTGTTGTTCTGTGATTGATTTGCACTTTTCACACCAAAGTACGTTCATCTCTAGGAGACAGAACGCATCTCCTTCCTGAGCGGTATGACAGATGCGTGGTCCCATGGTGTTTATACTTGCGTACTATTGTTTGTACAGATGAATGTGGTACCTTCAGGCATTTGGAAATTGCTCTTAAAGATGAACCAGACTTGTGGAGGTCTACCATTTTTTTCTGAGGTCTTGGCTGATTTCTTTTGATTTTCCCGTGATGTCAAGCAAAGAGGCACTGAGTTTGAAGGTAGGCCTTGAAATACATCCACAGATACACCTCCAATTGACTCAAATTATGTCAATTAGCCTATCAGAAGCTTCTAAAGCCATGATGTAATTTTCTGGAATTTTCCAAGCTGTTTAGCGGCACAGTCAATTTAGTGTATGTAAACTTCTGACCCACTGGAATTGTGATACAGTGAATTATAACAGTGAATCAGTAAATCATGCACAAAGTATAAAGGAAATCAGCCAATTTAAATATGTTCATTAAGCCCTAATATATGGATTTGACATGAATGGGAATACAGATATGCATCTGTTGGTCACATATGCCTTTAAAAAAGGTAGGGGCTAGGATCAGAAAACCAGTCAGTATCTGATGTGACCACCATTTTCCTCATGCAGCACGACACATCTCCTTCGCATAGAGTTGGTCAGGCTGTTGATTATGACCTGTGGAATGTTGTCCCACTCCTCTTCAATGGCTGTGCGAAGTTGTTGGATATTGGCGGCAACTGGAACACACTGTCCTACACGTCGATCCCGAGCATCTCAAACATGCTCAATGGGCGATAGGTCTATTGAGTATGCAGGCCATGGAAGAACTGGGATATTTTCAGCTTCCAGGAGTTGTGTAAATGTCCTTGTGACATGGGGCCGTGCATTATCATGCTGAAACATGAGGTGATGGCAGTGGATGAATGGCATGTCATTGGGCCTCAGGATCTCATCACGGTATATCTGTGCATTCAAATTGCCACCGATAAAATGCAATTGTGTTCATTGTCCGTAACTTATGCCTGCCCATACCATAACCCCACCACCACCATGGGGCACTCTGTTCACAATGTTGACATCAGCAAACTGCTTGCCCACACGATGCCATACATGGTCTGCGGTTGTGTGGCCAGTTAGACGTACTACCAATTTCTCTAAAATGACGTTGGAGGCGGCTTTTGGTAGAGAAATTAACATTTCATTTTCTGGAAACAGCTCTGGTGGACATGCCCGCAGTCATCATGCCAATTGCACGCTTCCTCAAAACTTGAGACATCTGTGGCATTGTGTTGTGTGACAAAACTGCTGCACATTTTAGAGTGGTCTTTTATTATCCCCAGCGCAAGCTGCCACACCTGTTGATCTGCCACACCTGTCAGGTGGAGGATTATCTTGGCAATGGAGAAATGCTCACTGACAGGGATGTAAACAAATTTGTCCACCAAATATGAGAGAAATAAGCTTTTTGTGTGTATGGAACATTTCTGGGATCTTTTATTTTAGCTTTACATGTTGTGTTTATATTTTTGTTCAGTGTATATTCACACACATGAAACCAATGCAAAACTTGTTGGTCTGAAGCATTTGTAATATTGTTAATTCCATTAGATGCCAGGAAATAATTCATGCTACGGTACGGTTTTATATCCTAGGGCAGCAAATGTAGTAATGTAGCTATTAGCTAATAACAAGCTCTATTGTGGTGAAGGGAGAGCGAGTGGAATGGGTTGAAATAATCAGTGCCACACAGCAGGTGGACAGTGTGTGTGTCTCAAATGGCACACTATTCCCTATATAGTGAGCTCCTTTTGACCAGGGCTCATACGATGTATTGCACTGTGTAGAGAGTAGGGTGCCATTTGGATTGCAGCCAGTGTGTTCTCACTCTGACCTCAGCCATTCACTGGTTTTGCTGACTTAGACATCACAATCACAATTGCTTTTCTAGACTGTGAAGGGGAAGGCCATGCATACCACAGTGTGGACTCATGACACAGAGGGCCCAGGAGAAACAACATGCAGTAAATCACTTGTGCTCCAAGGAGATTTTACTGGGAATTTGTACCATTTGAAATCATCCATGGGGCAGATATTTTGTACAGGAGACTCACTAGATTATTTTTGTTAGATGTGAGAAAGTCTTCGGGCCCCATCTCATTTTTAACCTCTAACTGAGCGAATTTTGTTCTGCCCCAAGCTTTAGATTCTCCAGGAAGACATCCATTTGAATGTGTGAACTTTTTTGCCAAGTTTTAATAAAACACCTCTAGTTGTCAACTGTAATATCATCAAGAGAGTAATTACAGCATAGAAGAGCTCCATGCAGCTCGTCTTAGAACAGGGATTAGTCCTATTTAAGAGTTGGACTGATGTAAATCAGCCTGAAGAGAGAGCAAAGGAAGCCAAGAAATGATCAGTCCGTACTAGAGGTCGACCGATTAATCGGAATGGCTGATTAATTAGGGCCGATTTCAAGTTTTCATAACAATCAGAAATCGGTATTTTTGGACACCGATTTGGCCGATAAAAAAAAATGTGTTAGATATTTTTTTACACCTTTATTTAACTAGCTTTCATATGTTCTCATGTTCTGAGCAAGGAACTTAAACGTTAGCTTTTGTTCATGGCACATATTGCACTTTTACTTTCCTCTCCAACACTTTGTTTTTGCATTATTTAAACCAAATTGAACATGTTTTATTATTTATTTGAGGCTAAATGGATGTTTATTGATGTATTATATTAAGTTAAAATAAGTGTTCATTCAGTATTGTTCTAATTGTCATTATTACAAATACATTTTAAAAATCGGCCGATTAATCGGCAGCAGCTTTTTTTGGTCCTCCAATAATCGGTATCGGCATTGAAAAATCATAATCGGTCAACCTCTAGTCCGTACTGTGCATGTAATGTTTGTATTGAGCGTCTCTCTGTGTGTTGGATAGTGTGAGGGAGAGGGAGAGAGATTCAGAGCGATAAAGAGAGAGAGACAGAAAAATGAATACCCGTGCACTAATTAGTGGGACTGGCAGCCATGGATTGCTGCCTGTTGTTGTAAGAGAGAGAGGGGGGAGTAGTCTGTTCCTCGGAGCGGCTGTTGGCATAATTAAGACCAGTCGGCCTGTTCCAGTAAGACTTCGTCAGAACGAGCCTCCCATGGGGCAACTCCACGGCACTCTAATTTTACCTGCAGAAAAGAAAGAAACTGCTGTGGGTTAGGCCCCTGGGTGTAGTGTTAAGCGTTGATTATGTTTGTTAATGATTACGAGCGCCGAGAAGTCAAAAGCTGGGGTTGTTAAAATGGATGCGCTAATAACAGTGTATGTCCATCACATTGGTTCATTTTGGATGTCTCAGAATCACAAGGAAGCTATTGTTGTACTGGCCTTGACATGTTCATAGACCTTTCTGGTATCCTTCAGCCATTTGTGTGTGGGGTTGATTTGTGTAGAATATTTGAGGGGATCAGTTTGAGCAAGGCGAGGGACAAAACCGATAATCCTGATCACATAATGAACAGATATTTGGGATGTAGGTGTTTTGCAGTCTCACAAAGCCAACCTTACAAATTGTGCCTCTTTGACACGACTATTGGAATATGACTATTCTGTTAGAAATTCCTGGGCTTCTGAGGCTAGATGATTTGTAGATCAGTGATTCTGCCAAAGTCCGGCTGCAATGTAGAGGATTTCAAAGTCAAAGATGTACACTAAGCTATATGGAATTGTTTAGCTATTTGATTTAGAATTTTAAGACCCCTTGAAGTATAAAGAAAATCTAAAAACATTTTTTTGTATATATTTTTATTCAAGTTTTACTAAATGTACAAAGATATGACCACATCCCTCCCTCCCTCCCTCCCTCCCTCCCTCCCTCCCTCCCTCCCTCCCTCCCTCCCTCCCTCCCTCCCTCCCTCCCTCCCTCCCTCCCTCCCTCCCTCCCTCCCTCCCTCCCTCCCTCCACACAACCCATCCACCCTCCCCCCAACACCCCCCAGCCACTTCCCTACCTCAGTCCACCCACCTCAATTCCCTCCAAACCACTCACCCCAACCTCTCCCAACCACCCACCCCAATAAAAAAATTATTTGATGAGAAATAAAAATGTGGCCTTACTGCCATTAGCTTGTACAAACACATTGAATAAAATATTCACTACATGGAGAAAAACATTGCAAGGAAGTTTGTTCTGAAGTGTCTGTCCTATATCTAAGAGATGTAACAAAGATCAAGAAACATGATTATTTATTTTTGTACATGTATTTAACCCCTTAACTTAACCTGTTGCGACGAGCAATCCCGTATCCGGGAGCGTAATTATAGCCTCAAGCTCATTACCATAACGCAACGTTAACTATTCATGAAAATCGCAAATGAAATGAAATAAATATATTGGCTCACAAGCTTAGCCTTTTGTTAACAACACTGTCATCTCAGATTTTCAAAAAATGCTTTTCAACCATAGCTACACAAGCATTTGTGTAAGAGTATTGATAGCTAGCATAGCATTAAGCCTAGCATTCAGCAGGCAACATTTTCACAAAAACAAGAAAAGCATTCAAATAAAATCATTTACCTTTGAAGAACTTTGGATGTTTTCAATGAGGAGACTCTCAGTTAGATAGCAAATGTTCAGTTTTTCCAAAAGATTATTTGTGTAGGAGAAATCGCTCCGTTTTGTTCATCACGTTTGGATAAGAAAAAACACAGAAAATTCAGTCATTACAACGGCAAACTTTTTTCCAAATTAACTCCATAATATCAACAGAAACATGGCAAACGTTGTTTAGAATCGATCCTCAAGGTGTTTTTCACATATCTATTCGATGATAATCACTCGTGGCAGTTTGGTTTCTCCTCTGAACAAAATGGAAAAATGCACGCACCTGGAGATTACGCAATAGTTTCGACGGAGGACACCGAGCGGACACCTGGTAAATGTAGTCTCTTATTGTCAATTTTCCAATGATATGCCTACAAATACGTCACAATGCTACAGACACCTTGGGGAAACGACAGAAAGTGTAGGCTCATTCCTTGCGCATTCACAGCCATATAAGGAGACATTGGAACACAGCGCATTCAAAATCTGGCTTACTTCCTGTATGAAATTTAATCTTGGTTTCACCTGTAGCATTAGTTCTGTGGCACTCACAGACAATATCTTTGCAGTTTTGGAAACGTCAGAGTGTTTTCTTTCCAAACCTTTATATGCATAGTCGAGCATCTTTTCGTGACAAAATATCTTGTTTAAAACGGGAACGTTTTTCATCCAAAAATTAAATACTGCCCCCAGAGGTTCATGAGGTTAAGCACTAAACTGTCTCCATATACACGGAGTATACAAAACATTACTCTTTCCATGACATTGACTGACCAGGTAAATCTAGGTGAAAGCTATGATCCCTCATTGATGCCACTTCTTAAATCTACTTCAATCGGTCTAGATGAAGGGGAGGAGACAGGTTAAAGAAGGATTTTTAAGCCAATTGAGACATGGATTGTGTATGTGTGCCATTCAGAGGTGAATGGGCAAGTAAAACATGTAAGTGCCTTTGAACGGGGTATGGTAGTAGGTGCCAGGTACACCGGTTTGTGTCAAGAACTGAAACTGCTGCAACTCCGTGTGTATCAAGAATGGTCCACCACCTAAAGGACATCCAGCCAACTTGACACAACTATTGGAAGCATGGGAAACAACATGGGCCAGCATCCCTGTGGAACGCTTTCGACACCTGGTAGAGTCCATGCCCCAACGAATTGAGGCTGTTCTGAGGGCAGGGGGGGAGGTATATTCAGTGTATACTTCCATACATTTTTTAAACTGTTATCTGGGGATATTCAAACGAGTCTTCTAAGGCCTGTGGGCCTTAGTCCAAACTGTTCAGATGCTACAGACAGAAGTTGGCATATCGTTTGTACCGACTTCAGACGAGTCCCAAGACGCTTGTGGGGGTCGTAGAGCAAAACAGAAAACACCATCTGTAATGATCCTCTTCCTGTGAATGACTGGACCAAAGCGCAGTCTGAGACGTGTTCATGATATTTATTTAAAATCAGAACACTAGAAGAAAAAATAACAAAAGAGGAAAACGAACAGTTCTGTAAGGAAACTAATAATACAGAAAACAACTACCCACCAAACCCATGTGGGCAAGAGCTGCCTAAGAATGGTTCCCAATCAGAGACAACAATAGACAGCTGTCCCTGATTGAGAACCATACCCGGCCAAAAACAAAGAAATACAAAAACATAGAAAAAAGAACATAGAATGCCCACCCTAGTCACACCCTGGCCTAACCAAAATAGAGAATAAAAGCCTCTCTATGGCCAGGGCGTGACACTGTCGTGTTTGTGAGAGTCTCATCTTTTCCATAATAGTTTGCAGGCCAAACCGTTCGGCCGCTACAGACGGTTGTGTGAGAAGACCAATTTTCGGGATGTCTCACGGTCTGACAAACACAGCTTTAGCTTTGTCATTTTTCACCGCAGATGCGGAAGTGCGACATCGGTGGATGCGGTGGATTGAGACGCAAACAGATTTTTTTATTACGTTAATTACATTTCCGTGGGGACATCGACGCTAGTAAAAATGAGCAACCAACAGAGGGAGATAATACGAGGGGGGAAATTAATCATTTATGAATGAATGGGGAGGAATGCAAGCTGCTCGGGCTGTGTGTATGTATGGAAGAGTCTATGAGCTGGACAAACATTCACAGTTGTCTCAGCCTCCTGAGGTATGTCCTGTACAAATAGTATCAGCAATGGCAAGCTCTTCGTCTGGCTTAAAAGCTCTTTCCCACACTTGTTTTTTCTGAATATCCTTTACAAACATTATCGGATGAATGTCAATGCTGTGTTTGCACTGCGGCCTGGAGGGATGGTATCAACGAAAAAGGTTACATTCATTAATGATCTAGCTGCAAATGCAAACAAACAAACAGATGGGAAGAGGGTCCAGTCTTACATTTTATCCAACTGTTCTAACAGTTCAAGTAGTTAGTAGTAGTTATTTAAAAGGCTCAAATCTAGACACCAAAGATACGTTTTGTCGCAATGTTGCGCTGTTCTGTTGCAAAATGGCAGTGTTGCATCATCCCTTGTAGATCCAACATATGTTTAGCTTGTGGTGTGTTGCCCTCAGCCTTGATAAATGGCATACATGCAATCCATCACCATGACATAGAATGTGTGTTATATTTAGTATCAGTCTCCTTCAGAAATCCATTGGGCTTATCGATCCCATTGGTTGTCAGGTAGGAGATGGACGTGAATGACTGGGCCTCTCTCTTATACGAGGCTGTGTCTCCTGCCTTGTCCCTCTCGTCTGTCAGGAATGCCGGATTTATTGTGTGTGACATATTTAGCTAGCAGATATAATTGCCTGTGCGAGGTGATGATAGCCCCATCCAATGGAGTCACTGGAGAGGGCGCCGGCAGCGCGACAGCGAGATCGAATCTGTGGCTCATTCTTCTTCATTGAGACTTTAATGATGAGATTAATTCACAATGGGCAGAGAGAAACATTACAGCGTATGGCAGAGCCAAGCAGAAGCCGTCTTTTTCCTCACAGCATTTCTGTAATGAAGTGGTGTGGCAGAACAGAGAGGGAGAGAGACGGAGAGAGAGGCCTTATTTGTCTTTGTTTTGTCCGGCTGTTTACTTTCAGCCAGACAAGCCATCCTGTTGAGGGATGTAAGAAAAACAAACAGAGGAAATAAAGTATAACACCGTGTTGTGCTCAGTTGATTCCGTTTCGTCGAAACAACACCATGACAACTTAGTAATTGTTGTTAACACCGCAAACACAGGAAAGAGTACCTTAGCATATATTTTTTTATAGAACTGTTAATCACACAGTAGACAGTAGTGGAAAAAAAAACACTGCCTGTGTGTGCACACTTGTGCACATGCATGTGTATGTGTGTTGGGAAGAGAGAGAAACAGAGACGCTGAAAGAGGAATGTATGAGAACATTTGAACAGTTGCTCCTTTCAGCCTGGATCTGAAACTGAAATAAAACCCGAATTGTTTACTAAAATGGCTAGATCTCTGTTCTTCAGCAGCTCAATGTCCTGCAGGACCTCATGTTGTCTAATTTCGTGATGTTCCAATGTACGTGGTGACTTTGAACATCTCAAATAGCATACTGTATGTGGGCAATTCCAAGGTAACAGAGTGATGTGGAGACTCACTTTAAAATGTACCTCAAACATAAAACAATGATTGCAAAGTTAAACAAATCATAGAGCTCTATGCACAAGGAGAACTTTAGTCGTTTTGCATAGAGTTGTGTGGTTTGTTTAACATGGAATTGCCCATGTATCAATGCATTTAACATGTGGAAGATAACACTCCAACTCAATTTAATTTACTAAACAGCAGGTTTTGGGTATGCACTGGTACCCAGTACTCAAATGGCAAAACATGTTTGACTCCTTACTTACTTTCTTGAGTCCTTTCCTTCATAAACAGTGCAACCATGAGGCCTGAGGTCAATACGATATTTGGTGGGATTTACTTCACTACACAGGTCTGGAAAGTACACACCAATCAAGCCTAACTGATTATAGATGAAAATAGGCTGCTGGTCAATTGTACCTCTTCACCCTTTCTGTTGCTTACCCTGTTGTAAAAACCCATAGAGAGGATAGAGGCTTGAGGGTGCAATGCCAGCAAGGCTAAAAAGAGCTTATGAAAACATAATAACCATCCTGTTTTGGGCTTGATGAGTATCAATAATTCAATGAAGAGCTCTGATGATCCGAAACAAGGCCCGTGGAATAAGAATGTCTAACTCATTTCATCAGAAAGAGCAGGTCAATATCGATTATATTGTCCGAATATGGGCTATCGTTGGGCGCTCTCATTGAATATAAAGCACCGGGGCCCTTATGCATAAAAGCGTCTCTGAGTAGGAATGCTGATCTAGGACCTGACCATACAATCATATTCCTTGTGATCTAAAAGGCAAAACTGAGCCTAGCCCAGCACACTTTCTTTGAGACACTTTGTGGATATAATCCCAGGTCCTCCCTATCCATATAATTTAAATCATTATGATCTAAAAAGGAAAACGGATCCTAAATCAGCACTCCTACACTGAGACGCTTTTTGAAAGTGGGCTAAGAGGTTCCTGTCGTAAACAGGAGCAAATGTTTGCGGTCCGACAGGTCATGTGATATCAAGTGAAACTGAATGGAGCCAACAAAGAGATCGTCGTCATATTTTATTGAACAAGATAACGTGGGCTAATCTCTGGCTCAGGTTACCCAGTGCTTTGTGGGAAATTAGAGATCATGTTGTAGGGGAAAATGACACCCCTCTAATCCCTTCCTCCCCATCCTCCTTTCTCTCTCATCAACCTCCCTACTTTCCCTCTTCATTGAACTGCATGCTTCCCATAAGCTAGCACCGTTTAAGACCAAAAACAAACAAACAAACAGCCATGTCCGTGCTTCAGAGATTGCGGCTGTTAAATGAATGACTAATCCGTTCGGGCAAGTGCTCAACGTTTACTCTTACCCAAACAATGGCACTTGATACAGTGTGTCCTTGGTTTACACACAGGACTTCAGACCACTGGTGCTTTCTTACCGAAACACTGGCCTAGGGCATATTATATTAGAGCAGGTGTTACGATAGAGTTAATAAGATTTCCCAATTAGAACTGTACATCTCAGACAGGACCGCCCCCCCCCCCCCCCCCCCCGTGTGATTTCCACATGAGACTGTAATTAAGTCATCTCAGAGCCTTGAGCGCATGAGTTGCGCACCGAGCTGAGACCAATCTGGAGCTAATTGTCCTGAGTTTTAATTTCTAATAGAATAAGGACCAGCGGGAACAGAGCTTAATGAAGTGCATGCTGTGTGTGTGTGTGTGTGTGTGTGTGTTAAACTGCTTCAGAGCTAAAGATCAACTGACTCTGTATGAGTACTGTTTGCTTTCATCACTTCATCATCCGTCAAAATTTTATTAGACTTCCGGATTCTTCCAGATGGGTGGATTTGTGGTGTTCAAGAACTTGTATTCCATTATCAGTTATGGACTGATAATAACCGAGTTCCTTTCAATGTAATGCTTTACGACTGTTCCAAGGCTAACGTCTTAGTTGTTCTAGGGTGTTGTGCCTTTCAACCGTGTTGAATCATTTATTTTGCTACAGTAATAACAAGGGTACGGGGTGAGGGAGGTGGGCCCGCTCCGCCTTAGTAAAGTGGAGAAAGTGCCTTTGCCTCAGGCGTCAAAGTTATTGCCTAGAAACCATGCATGTAGATTGTAACATTGAATGTGTTTACATTGCCTTGGGAATGTTTGTCTAATGATTTCGATTCCAGTAAGTTTGACATTGGAACAAATCCATTTCGACTTGTGTGGGAAAATAAACCTCCAATAAGACAAGTAACAGCTGTACAAAATATGCTAGATTGTTTTCCATGATACGTTCAGAACACTGTGTATACAAAACATTATGAACACCTGCTCTTTTCATGACAGACTGACCAGGTGAATCCAGGTGAAAGCTATGATCCCATATTGATGTCACCTGTTAAATCCACTTCAGTCAGTGTAGATGAAGGGGAGGAGACAGGTTAAAGAAGGATTTTTAAGCCTTGAGACAATTGAGACATGGATTGTGTATGTGTGGCATTCAGAGGGTGAATGGGCAAGACAAAAGATAGTAGTTAAATAAACATTGAATTGTTAATATTATCTCATTAGCTTACATAACATGCTTTAGCCTTTTTATTAGATTCTGTTTAGTCCATTGCTATCGCATATTCAAAACATTTTGAAATGCTATTGCATTAGCAACAATATTCCTTGGATCTTAAAGGATTGACTTGGCCTATACTGTGTGTTATATTTCTTCATGAAGCCGAACCCGATCTAAATCCACTGGCAATACTTTTGCACCATCAAATTAATTCTTCTAGAAAGACTATAGTGAATGTCATTTACTGTGCGCACTTGAGTCGAGTTTGCTTTTGCAACTGGCTCAAGGCTCTTCCTCTTATTGTTTCAACATGTCAGAGGCATTGTTTGAATGAGGTCATCCATTACCGATTTGGCCTGAGGCCAGGTTGACTTCGGCTGATTTTAATTGAATCTACAACATGACTCAAACTCAAACAAGCAGAGATTGCTCCGCCATGACAGCCTCATTATTCCACATTAAGGACTCATTTCGGAATGCATTGTGACTCGGCTGCTTGACGAACGATGGAAAGAGACTAAATAAATAAAAAAAAGTGGGGAGGGCTCGTTCTGGAGAAATATATTCCCAAGACATGAAATGATGGGAAAAGGGGGCTTGGGGGGGGGGTTGGGTTTTTACAAGTCAGAAGTGCATCATGCATTTCTGTCAAATAATGTCAAGTCAATAGCTATTAGTCTATATACTTGTACTATAGTTCATCAACGGGGAATGGCATTGACAGGAACGCTCTCATGAATGTATTACAAAATCTAACCAAAATTATTTGTAAAAGCATTGGCAGTGCAGAGAAGGTCAAACATGCAAATCAAGCCTAAGATAGATACAGACCTATGTCATCTGCAAATGAAGAAAAGCCATTTCAACACTTTAACTAACTGTACATCGGATAAAGGATGGATCAATATCATATACCAAGGCACTACAAGAGGGTAGTGCGTACGGCCCAGTACATCACTGGGGCCAAGCTTCCTGGCATCCAAGACCTCTATACCAGGCGGTGTCAGAGGAAGGCCCTAAAAATTGTCAAAGACTCCAGCCACCCTAGTCATAGACTGCTCTCCGCTACCGCACGGCAAGCAGGACAGGCCACAAAACGAGCGGTACAGGCGACAAAACGAGCGGTACAGGCCACAAAACGAGCGGTACAGGCCACAAAACGAGCGGTACAGGCCACAAAACGAGGCCTCTATAAGTATAGACCTTTAATTGTTTGTTTAAGGGACTGCGCCAAGTCTAGGTCCAAGAGGCTTCTAAACAGCTTCTACCCCCAAGCCATAAGACTACTGAACATCTAATCAAATGGCTACCCAGACTACTTGCATTGCCCCCCCCCCCCTTTTACGCTGCTGCTACTCTCTGTTATTATCTATGCATAAGACACTTTAATAACTCTACCAACATGTCTATATTGCCTCAATTACCTCGACTAACCGGTGCCCCCGCACATTGACTCTGTACTGGTACCCCCTGAATATAGCCTCGCTATTGTTATTTTCCTGCTGCGCTTTAATTTTTTTCGTTACTTAATTTATTTTTTCTTCTTAAAACTGCATTGTTGGTTAAGGTAATCATTTCACTGTAATGTCTACCTGTTGTATTCGGCGCATGTGACTTGCACAGAAACGCACGATTGGCTTCGAACCGCCAGTGCCTCACAATAGGAAAGGAAATGTTGAGACTGTGAGGGCTGCAGAGAGAAGATAGGCAATGTTTGCTCAGGGCTAGGTATCGGGCACAAAAACAAACATGGCCACCCTTAATGAGCCTGTTTGCCTGCCAAAGGTAAAGACAGCTGCTCTCTCTCTCTCTCTTGCTCTCTTTCTTGCCACAATGGAACAGCCTCACTGTGCCACAGAGCAGTGGAACACTCCACGTCCCCATAGTAACGTTCACACTCTCTCTACATCCGGGGGAACTTATAACTGAGGTCAACAGAGATGGATAGAGTGATATGTACTGTAAATAGTGAGGCTATAGCTACAGGGCACAAAACTATAAGTATAGACCTTTAATTGTTTGTATAAGGGACTGTGTACTAGCCAAGTGACTGTAGTTTAATGTATGAGTTGAAAGAAGAGGGAAAACATACGCATAGGTTTGTGAGTTGAGAGCTTGTCAATGATGAGGCTCTCTTTGCAGTCATATGTATGGGTAATGACTATAGTGGTCATACAGTAGTGCACAGTTGTCTTATATTTATCTTGCCATCAATGGGGGGGGGGGGGGGGACGGTTGTTTTTAGTGTTTGAAAATTCGGGTTATTTCCCTTTCAAAAACCTCAAGGGACTTCTGAAAATGCCCCTAATGCAAAAGAATATGAGCAAAGTGTGTGTGGGGGGGGGGTATTGAAACGTTGAAAAGCACTTTCCATGCTTACGAGAAAATGAATACACTTTCCTGTACCTGTCTGGCTGAATCAGCATTGACAAGTTTCTGCTTTCAGAGGCTATATTTAGCAATAGTTTTCAGGGTCGGTTTTTGAGTGAGAAGACTGCACCACTACCCTGCAGTGGGGAAGGCAACAAGAGACCACAAAACTAAGTCAAAGAAAGGGGCTTTCATAACGATTTTATACTTACAGTACCAGTCAAAAGTTTCGACACACCTACTCATTGAAGGATTTCTCATTATTTTTTACTATTTTCTACATTGTAGAATAATAGTGAAGACATCAAAACTATGAAATAACACACATGGAATCATGTAGTAACGAAAAAGTGTTAAACAAATCAAAATATATTTTATATTTGCTTTTCCAACAGTCTTGAAGGAGTTAAAACATATGCTGAGCACTTGTTGGCTGCTTTTCCTTCACTCTGCAGTCCACTTCATCCCATACCACCCCTACCTCGTCACAACACAACTGATTGGCTCAAACACGTTAAGAAGGAAAGAAATTCCACAAATAAACTTTTATCAAGGCGTTCCAGGTAACTACCTCATGAAGCTGGTTGAGAGAATGTGCAAAGCTGTAATCAAGGCAAAGGTGGCTACTTTGAAGAATCTCAAATGTAAAATATATTTTGATTTGTTTAACACTTTTTTGGTTACTACATGATTCTATATGTGTTATTTTATAGTTTTGATGTCGTCACTATTATTCTACAATGTAAAAAAATGTAAAAATGTATTAAAACCATGGAATGAGTAGGTGTTTCCAAACCTTTGACTGGTACTGTATGTGATTAGATTCAGAATGTTCTTTATCTCAATAAAAACTTCATTTAGACTTTAATTAGGATTTTCATGTTGTGAAAATACTGATACATTTAGACTGTGGTATCTATGTTGAGTAGAGTGGTAAAATATGCCAAATAAGATAGCTATTTGTATTTGTATTTATTAAGGATCCCCATTAGCTGCTGCCTGGCATCTGGCAACATTAAGGCAGTTATGTACAATTTAAAATATTACATGACATTACATTTCATAACACTTTTCACAACACATTAAGTGTGTTCCCTCAGGCCACGACTCTACTATCACATATCTATAATACAAAATCCATGTGTACGTGTGTGTAGAGTGCATGGCTTATCATGTGTATGTGTGTCTGTGCATGTGGGTGTGTCTCTTCACAGTCCCAGCTGTTCCATAAGGTGTATTTTTAAATCTGGTCCTACTGCTTGCATCAGTTATCTGTAGTGGAATAGAGTTCCATGTAGCCATGGCTCTATGTAGTACTGTGCGCCTCCCATAGTCTGTTCTTGACTTGGGGATTGTGAAGAGACCTTTGGTGGCATGTCTTGTGGGGTATGCATGGGTGTCTGAGCGGTGTGCTAGTTGTTTAAACAGACACCTCAGTGCATTCAGCATGTCAACACTTCTTACAAAAACAAGTAGTGATGAAGTCAATCTCTCCTCCACTTTGAGCCATGAGAGATTTACATGCATATTATTAATGTTAGCTCTCCGTGTTCATTTAAGGGTCAGCCGTGCTGGTCTCTCTTTGTAGCACCTAACCACACGACTGAACAGTAATCCGGGTGCGACAAAACTAGGGCCTATAGGACCTGCCTTGTTGATGTTGTTGTTAAAAAGGCAGAGCAGTGCTTTATTATGGACAGACTTCTCCCCATCTTAGTGACTGTTGCATCAGCATGTTTTGTCCACCTCAACCATTTCCACATCTTTTATTACAAGTTTTAGTTGAGGTTTAGGGTTTCGTGAATGATTTGTCCCAAATACAATGCTTTTAGTTCATTTAAAATTTTTTAGAACTTATTCCCTGCCACTCGTTCTGAAACTAACTGCAGCTTTTTGTTAAGTATTGCAGTGTTTCCACTCTCTGTAATAGCTGACGTGTATAGGGTTGAGTCTTCCGCATACATAGACACACTGGCTTTACTCAAGGCCAGTGGCATGTCATTAGTAAAGATTGAAAAAAGTAAGGGGCCAAAACAGCTGCCCTGGGGAATTCCTGATTCTACCTGGATTATGTTGGAGGGGCTTCCATTAAAGAACAACCTCTGTTCTATTAGACAGGTAACTCTTTATTCACAATATAGCAGGGGGTGTAAAGCCATAACACATATGTTTTTCCATCAGCAGACTATGATCGATAATGTAAAACGCTGCACTGAAGTCTAACAAAACAGCTCCCACAATCTTTTTATCATCAATTTCTCCCATTCATCAGTCATTTCTGTATGTGCCATGCTTGTTGAATGTCCTGCCCTATAAGTGTGCTGAAGGTCTGTTGTCAATTTGTTTACAGTAAAATAGCATTGTATCTGGTCAAACACAATTCTTTCCAAAAGTTTACTAAGGGTTGGTAACATGCTGATTGGTTGGCTATTTGAGCCAGTAAAGTTTTTTTTACTATTCTTGGGTAGTGTGTTTGCTTCCCTCCAGGCCTGAGGGCACACACTTTCTAGTAGGCTTAGATTGAAGATATGACAACAAGGAGTGGCAATATCGTCCACTATTATCCTCAGTAATTTTCCATCCAAATGTGCATGCTTCTCATCTTACTTGTATTGAAAATTGTTAATTTTCTCTAGTGTTCATGGTTATTTTTGATTACCCCTTGCTGGAAAACATGAACCGTTTAACATTGTGATTGCCGTTCATATAGACATATTTCTAGTTGAATATCAACTCACATTTTAAGAAATACCACATATTTTGGGTCAAAATGTCCCTAACCACACATTTTACGCCACTTCCGAAAAGGGTTACATGGCACAAGCCACAGTGGTGACACACTTAAACATGCAGCATTCATTTAGGCTGGGACTGCTGAGGTACTCAAAAACTGGAGTTGGGAAACACTGTTTTGTTTTTCACAATGTGGAGTGCCTTCAGAAAGTATTCACACCCCTTGATTTTTTTTCTACATAATTTTGTTGTGTTACATGGTGGGATTAAAATTGATTTAATTGTTGTTTTGTGTCAATGATCTAACCAAAATACTTTAATATCAAAGTGGAAGGAAAATTCAAACATTTGTAAAATAAAAAATACAAATAAATATATAACTTAATTAATATTTGGAATATTTGTATTCTGTACAGACTTCCTTCTTTTCACTTTGTCATTTAGGTTGGTATTGTGGAGTAACTACAATGTTGTTGATCCATCCTCTGTTTTGTCCTATTACAGCCACTATGTTTTAAGATCACAGTTGGCTTCATGGTGAAATCCCTGAGCGGTTTCCTTCCTCTCTGGCAACTGAGTTAGGAAGGTAGCCTGTATCTTTTTAATGACTGGTGTATTGATGCATCTGCCAAAGTGTAATCAATGACTTTAGGCTTGCCATAACAAGACATTTCAGCTTTTCATTTTCAAAAACATTTCTGAAAACATCATTCCACTTTGACATTATGGGGTATTGTGTGTAGGCCAGTGACACAAAATCTCTCTTTTTTTAAGGCTGTAACACAGGTGCATCCAATATCCTTTGATCATCTTTAAGATGTCACTACAAATTGATTGGAGTCCACCTGTGGCCATTGTTTGGGCATAATTTAGAAAGAAACACACCTATCTATATAAGGTCCCACAGTTGACAGTGCATGTCAGGTCATAAACTATTCCATAAAGTCCAAGGAACTGTCCCTAGATCTCAGAGATAGAATTGTGATGAGGCATATGTCTGGGGAAGGGTATAAAACAATTTCTAGAGTGTTGAAAGTTTACAAGAACGCAGTGGTCTCCATCATTAGAAATTGAAAAAATGTGAAACTACCCAGAGTCTGCCTAGAGCTGGCCGTCCGACTAAACTGAGCAGCCATGCAAGAAGGACCTTGGTCAGGGAGGTGACCAAGAACCCAATGACCATGCTGGCAGAACTACATAGATCCTTGGCTAAGATGGGAGAACCTTCCAGAAGGACAACAGTCTCTACAGCACTTCATCTATCTGGGGTCTGTGAGAGAGTGGCCAGACGGAAGGCACTCCTGAGGAAAAATCACATGGCAGCACGCCTGGAGTTTACAAAAAGGCACGTGCAAAACTCTGAGATCCTAAGGCAAAACATTCCGTGATCTGATGAGCTTGAACTCTTTGGCCTGAATACAAAGCACTATGTCTGGAGAAAACCAGGCACAGCCCATCACCCGTCCCTACCGTTAAGGGCGGTGGTGCCAGCATCATGCTATGTGGATGCTTTTCAGTGTCAGGGACTAGAAGACTGGTAAGGATAGAGGGAACAATGAATGGAGCCAAATTTAGGCAAATCCTTGATGAGAACCTGCTTCAGTACAAACTACCTTAGACTGGGGCGAAGATTTATGTTCTAAATGGACAATGACCCCAAGCATACAGCCAAAGCAATGCTGGAATGGCTAAAGAACAAGAATGTGAAAGTCCTTGAGTGGTCCAGCAAAAGCCCAGACTTGAATCCCATGCTGTTATCCTGCGCTCCCCATCTAACTTAACAGAGCTTGTGAAAATCTGCAAGGAAGAATGGGAGAAAATCCCCAAATCCAGATGTGTAAAGCTGATAAAGACATACCCAAGACGACTCAAAGCTGTAATCACTACCAGGGTGCTTCTACAAAGTATTGACTCAGGGGTGTGAATGCTTATGTAAATGAGATATTTCTATTTTCCATTATGAATAGATTTGCAAACATTTCTCAAAACATGTTTTCACTTTCTCATTATGGGGTATTAAGTGTAGATGGGTGTGAGAAAAAAAGATTTAATCCATTTTGAATTCAGGCTCTAACACAACAACATGTGGAATACGTTAAGAGGTATGAATACTTTCTGAAGGCAATGTTAAACATTCTCCTGAGAAAATGGAAATTCGACATATGAGCTTGTCTGAACATCACGCGTACTACCGCATACTATTCTTATTTTTTTATCCCATCCCCGCAGGAGGCCTTCTGCCTTTTGGTAGACTGTCATTGTAAATAAGAATTTGTTCTTAACTGACTTACCTAGTTAAATAAAGGTTAAATAAAAAAAACATATAATAATAATAATAATAATAATGTATCAGGCATTATAGAAAATTAACACAGGTCTCATAAACAATCTCTCAAGCACAAGCCCACGTGCTAGTGAGTAGTCAGCTAATATTTCTATTTCAAGTTTAGCCAACTTAGGTCTAGGTATAATTTCACAAGCTCTGCATTCAGCTAACAAGGCAAAACGGTTGAATTGTTATGAACACAATCTTCTGTCCGTCTCCAACTGTTTGAACAGCGTGCTAGCCTGTCCACTTTGTTAAGATGTTGAAATCAAGTGGCCTACCGTATTTCTCAGAATGAGAATGAGTTGCCAATTCCTGATATAATTGTTTCATGCTTATTGCACATTTATAAAACACAGTCTCAACAGCTAGTATAGCAATCTTTATTTGACTGAAATGCTGCTGTCGATACATGGTGCCGGAATGTGCGTGCAAACTGAGCATACATTTTCCAGAATGAGTGTTCATTGGTACGTCGGCTTTAGTAGTGTCTGTTCGAAATTTGAGGAGCTGAAATGGTTCGAACGGTTAGCTTCTCCTCTATTACAGTAAAATAATGTCTCCAAGTGTTTCGGTGTCCATATGACCGATTCTGTTGCACCAAACCTCAAATACAAATAGCGAGTTGAAACTGTTTGTCAGAGAGGAAGAAGTGATCTCTTAGGAGATGGAGGCGAAGCGAGAGGTTTCACTCTCGCCAAAGCCTGGCCAAAATAAACCTGCCACCTGCCTTCCCGCCTTTGGGACAACCACTCCCATTGTTAGGGCGGAGACATGAGCATCTCGTTATTATATACAGATCTCTGGTGTAAATGGGAAGGAGCACAGCACAGAAGGAGCGAACGAGACGAGACCAAAAAGTTAACATGACAACAAGAGGACATAAACGCTCATAAAAACGAAAAAAATACAAAGAAAACAAAATTCAGCGAAATAAGGCATTTGGAATATTGTGGAAAAACATACATTCAAATTAATTTAATTAATTCGATATATCGCCCAGCCCTAATCCACATCAAGACTAAGTCCTTTCTAAAATAATTAAGAACTACTCTTCTCTCAACTGAGCAAGCCGCCGCGCTGGGAGCCCAAATCTTCTTCAATGAACTGAAAAGGGCATTGGATAGCGTGAATAAAGATATTCCTCCTGAGGTCTATTTGACATTTAGGAACTAATTAGGTGTTTTAAATGATTAGAACAGCCGTTCACAAAGGCTCATTTGGGAGAGTTGTGAATAGAGCACAATTTTTGCTTTTATAAAAAAAGGTAAGGATGCCACCCATTGTTCTCATTATCACCCACTATCTTTGATAAACACCGTTATTAAACTGTTTTCCAAAATGTTGTCATCCCGTCTTGAGACTTAATTACCCAAAGAGGTCCACATAGACCAAAGCGGGTTTGTAAAAAAAAAGTTATTGTCGTATAATCGTCGACTATTATAATCGTCAACTTTTTTATCTCTTGATGCAGAAAAAGCTTTTGATAGACTAGAGTGTTCATACAGAGTATTTGGAAATATTCAGACTCCTTGACTTTTTCCACATTAAGTTACGTTACAGTATTCTAAAATTTATGAAATTGTTTTTTTCCTCATCAATCTACACACAATACCCCATAATGACAAAGCAAAAACTGGTTTTAAGACATTTTTGCTCATTTATAAAAAATTTACAGAAATATTACATTTACATAAGTCTTCAGACCCCTTACTCAGTACTTTGTTGAAGCACCTTTGGCAGCGATTTACAACTTTGAGTCTTGGATATGACACTACAAGTCTGGCATACCTGTATTTGGGGAGTTTCTCCCAATCTTCTCTGCAGTTCTTCTCAAGCTCTGTCAGGTTGGATGGGGAGCGTTGCTGCACAGCAATTTTTAGGTCTCTCCAGAGATGTTCAATCGAGTTCAAGTCTGGGCTCTGGCTTGGCCACTCAAGGACATTCAGAGACGTATTGCAAAGCCACTCCTGCGTTGTCGTGGCTGTGTGCTTAGGGTCATTGTCCTGTTGGAAGGTGAACCTTCGCCACCCCATTTTGAGGTTCTGAGTGCTCTGGAGCAGGTTTTTATCAAGGATCTCTCTGTACTTTGCTCCGTTCATCTTTCCCTCGATCCTGGCTAGTCTCTCAGTCCCTACCTCTGAAAAACATCCCCATAGCATAAAGCTGCCACCACCCTGCTTCACCGTAGGGATGGTGCCAGGTTTCCTCCAGATCTGATGCTTGGCATTTATGCCAAAGAGTTCAATCTGGGTTTTATCAGACCAGAGAATCTTGTTTTCTTGGTCTTAGTCTTTAGGTGCCTTTAGGCAAACTCCAAGCGGGCTGTCATGTGCCTTTTACAGAGGAGTGGCTTCTGTCTGGCCAGTCTACCATAAAGGACTTATTGGTGGAGTGCTGCAGAGATGGTTGTCCTTCTGGAAGGTTCTCCCATCTCCACAGATAAACTCTGGATCTCTGTCAGAGTGACCATCAGGTTCTTGGTCAGCTCCCTGACCAAGGCCTTTCTTCTCCTATTGCTCAGTTTGTCCAGGAAGTCAGCTCTAGGAAGAGTCTTGGTGGTTCCAAATTATTTCCATTTAAGAATGATGGAGACAACTGTGTTATTGGAGACTTTCAATGCTGCAGACAATATTTGGTACCCTTCCCCAGATCTGTGTCTCAGAGCTCTACGGACAATTCCTTAGACCTCATGGCTTGGTTTTTGCTCAGACGTGCATTGTCAACTGTGCAACCTTATATAGACAGGTGTGTGCCTTTCCAAATCATGTCCAATCAATTGAATTTACCACAGGTGAACTCCAATCAAATTGTAAAAACATCTCAAGGATGATCATTGGAAACGGGATGCACCTGAGCTTAATTTTGAGTCTCATAGCAAAGGGTCTGAATACTTATGTTTTTTTTTAGGTATTTCTGTGTTTTTTAAAATACATTTGCAACAATTTAGAAAATCCTGTTTTTGCCTTGTCTTTATGGGGTATTGTGTGTAGATTGATGAGGGAAATGTTTACTTAATACATTTTAGAATAAGGCTGTAACGTAACAAAATGTGGAAAAAGGGAAGGGGTCTGAATACTTTCTGTATCTCTGGTCTGTCTTGGAACATGGGAATTGGCTCCAATTACATTAATGTGAATATATTGCCGTGGAAAAATGTATACAGTGCCTTGCGAAAGTATTCGGCCCCCTTGAACTTTGCGACCTTTTGCCACATTTCCTGCTTCAAACATAAAGATATAAAACTGTATTTTTTTGTGAAGAATCAACAACAAGTGGGACACAATCATGAAGTGGAACGACATTTATTGGATATTTCAAACTTTTTTAACAAATCAAAAACTGAAAAATTGGGCGTGCAAAATTATTCAGCACCCTTAAGTTAATACTTTGTAGCGCCACCTTTTGCTGCGATTTCAGCTGTAAGTCGCTTGGGGTATGTCTCTATCAGTTTTGCACATCGAGAGACTGACATTTTTTCCCATTCCTCCTTGCAAAACAGCTCGAGCTCAGTGAGGTTGGATGGAGAGCATTTGTGAACAGCAGTTTTCAGTTCTTTCCACAGATTCTCGATTGGATTCAGGTCTGGACTTTGACTTGGCCATTCTACCACCTGGATATGTTTATTTTTGAACCATTCCATTGTAGATTTTGCTTTATGTTTTGGATCATTGTCTTGTTGGAAGACAAATCTCCGTCCCAGTCTCAGGTCTTTTGCAGACTCCATCAGGTTTTCTTCCAGAATGGTCCTGTATTTGGCTCCATCCATCTTCCCATCAATTTTAACCATCTTCCCTGTCCCTGCTGAAGAAAAGCAGGCCCAAACCATGATGCTGCCACCACCATGTTTGACAGTGGGGATGGTGTGTTCAGGGTGATGAGCTGTGTTGCTTTTACGCCAAACATAACGTTTTGCATTGTTGCCAAAAAGTTCAATTTCCATCAGGTTTTCTTCCAGAATGGTCCTGTATTTGGCTCCATCCATCTTCCCATCAATTTTAACCATCTTCCCTGTCCCTGCTGAAGAAAAGCAGGCCCAAACCATGATGCTGCCACCACCATGTTTGACAGTGGGGATGGTGTGTTCAGGGTGATGAGCTGTGTTGCTTTTACGCCAAACATAATGTTTTGCATTGTTGCCAAAAAGTTCAATTTTGGTTTCATCTGAGCAGAGCACCTTCTTCCACATGTTTGGTGTGTCTCCCAGGTGGCTTGTGGCAAACTTTAAACGACACTTTTTATGGATATCTTTAAGAAATGGCTTTCTTCTTGCCACTCTTCCATAAAGGCCAGATTTGTGCAATATACGACTGATTGTTGTCCTATGGACAGAGTCTCCCACCTCAGCTGTAGATCTCTGCAGTTCATCCAGAGTGATCATGGGCCTCTTGGCTGCATCTCTGATCAGTCTTCTCCTTGTATGAGCTGAAAGTTTAGAGGGACGGCCAGGTCTTGGTAGATTTGCAGTGGTCTGATACTCCTTCCACTTCAATATTATCGCTTGCACAGTGCTCCTTGGGATGTTTAAAGCTTGAGAAATCTTTTTGTATCCAAATCCGGTTCACAACAGTATCTCGGACCTCCCTGGTGTGTTCCTTGTTCTTCATGATGCTCTCTGCGCTTTTAACGGACCTCTGAGACTATCACAGTGCAGGTGCATTTATACGGAGACTTGATTACACACAGGTGGATTGTATTTATCATTAGTCATTTAGGTCAACATTGGATCATTCAGAGATCCTCACTGAACTTCTGGAGAGAGTTTGCTGCACTGAAAGTAAAGGGGCTGAATAATTTTGCACGCCCAATTTTTCAGTTTTTGATTTGTTAAAAAAGTTTGAATTATCCAATAAATGTCGTTCCACTTCATGATTGTGTCCCACTTGTTGTTGATTCTTCACAAAAAAATACAGTTTTATATCTTTATGTTTGAAGCCTGAAATGTGGCAAAAGGTCGCAAAGTTCAAGGGGGCCGAATACTTTCACAAGGCACTGTATATTGCCACGGCTGAATTTCTGTAGTGCAATGCATGTCTCCCCCTTCTGGCTATTGGGATAGAATTCATAGTGCAGTTTCAAAATTCATGTGGCAAGGTAAGCAATCCCGGATAAAATTAACAAACTTACAAAGAGTGGAAGACGTAGGAGGACTATCCATACCAAACTTTACATTTTATTCCCAGGCACTAGCATTTAGCCCCATCCTAAATGGGTTTAGACGTTATTCTTCTGCTCCCTGGCTGAGTATAGAGAGCAATTTGGTGTCTTCTTTTGCCCTGAAGAGGTGCCTTAATCAATGTAAACTACTCTATGGTTCTATTTGGTTCTATTATTGCTCACAACATTTATATGTGCCTCAAAATAAAAAAGCTATCTAACTGGGAATCAAAATGGCATGCCCATACTCCCATTATTTCACTATAATGCCTTGTGATCTGGAGGGCGGCCTTTTGCATCCCCACATGTGGAATCTGTACCATTGTCGATATGATGGACAGTAATGGTTTGAGAACATTCCAAGATTTGAAAGACACATATACATTACCAGGCAACTCCAAACTGTCCAATGATGGGATTTATAAATAAATTATCTGGGCTCCCAGAAGGACTGATCTCTATAATATATAAACAGCTTTTGGAAAGCTCATATTCTGAGCTAGCCATTAAAAAAGTATGGTCCACAGATCTAAGTGAATAACAACCCTTTAAATGGAACGGAATATGTAAAAATATGACCTTGGCATCCTGTTTGTTCACAGACTGTATTTAACGACAAAGAAACGTTTTCAGAGGAAGTTGGCCCCACCTTCCAACTGTTCACTGTGTTCCCTAAATCAGGTAGACACATTCCTTCATATGATGTGGGAGTGACCTGCAGTTAAATGCTTCTAGGACAAAGTTACAAAATTCATTTTGAAGTGCATGAATGGTAAAATGTAATGCGTTGCATTTACTATGTTACGTAACATTGACAGCTCCTTGAATCTCACCCTCTGAATGGCACACATACACAATCCATGTCTCAATTGTCTCAAGGCTTAAAAACTATTCTTTAACATGTCTCCTTTCTATCATCTACACAGTTCAGTCTGTTATGGAAAGATGTTTTGTACGCTCAGTGCATATACAGTACCAGTCAAAAGTTTGGACACACCTAGTCATTCAAGGGTTTTTCTTTATTTTTTAAAAACTATTTTCTACATTGTAGAATAATAGTGAAGACATAAAAACTATAAAATAACACATTTGGAATCATGTAGTCACCAAAAACTGTTAAGGAAATCAAAATATATTTTATATTTGATATTCTTCAAAGTAGCCATCCTTTGCCTTGATGACATCTCTGCACACTCTTGGCATTCTCTCAACCAGCTTTATGAGGTAGTTACCTGGAATGCATTTCAATTAACAAGTGTGCCTTGTGGAATTTATTTTCTTCTGAATGCGTTTGAGCCAATCAGTTGTATTGTGACAAGGTAGGAGTGGTATACAGAAGATAGCCCTATTATGTAAAAGACCAAGTCCATATTATGGCAAGAACAGCTCAAATAAGCAAAGAGAAATGACAGTCCATCATTACTTTAAGATATGAAGGTCAGTCAAGAACTTTGAAAGTTTCTTCAAGTGTAGTCGCAAAAACCATCAGGCGTGATGATGAAACTGTCTCTCATGAGGACCGCCACAGGAAAGGAAGACCCTGAGTTACCTTTGCTGCAGAGGACAAGTTCATTAGAGTTACCAGCCTTAGAAATAAGGTTCAAGTAACAGACACATCTCAACATCAACTGTTCAGAGGAGACTGCGTGAATCAGGCCTTCATGGTTGAATTGCGGAAAATAAACCACTACTAAAGGACACCAACAAGATGAAGAGACTTGCTTGGGCCAAGAAATACGAGCAATGGACATTAGACCGGTGGAAATCCGTCCTTTGGTCTGATGAGTCCAAACGTGAGATTTTTGGCTCCAACCGCCGTGTCTTTGTGAGACGCAGAGTAGGTGAACGGATGAACTTTTGACTGGTACTGTACTTATTTTCATATTTTTTTACTTTCTCTGCTTCCAGGCCCACAGGAAAGGGGTGTTATGGGCAGTGTTTTCTTTTTTGGGGGAGGGTGGATGTAAAAGCATCCTAGGTTGATAAGGGGATGGAGACATGTTGGGCTGGGGGGAAATGGGATGGGGAGTTGGCGGTGTAGGCCCACCTCCTTTTTGTTTCTTTTTCTTTACATAGCAATTTTATTATTACAAAATCCTGCGTGATAAATATTATCAGTTCTCTGTATGTATTTTGTACGTGTTTTTTTCCCTTTAGAGTGGAAGTCTACGGGTACATGTGGTATAAACCTAAGTGTGTAAATTTACATGAATATTGTACCCATTCCTCTTTCTATTCTGGTTAGGACCAGTTTGCGCTGTTCTGTGAAGGGAGTAGTACACAGCGT
Organism: Oncorhynchus kisutch; assembly: GCF_002021735.2. Lineage (NCBI taxonomy): Eukaryota > Metazoa > Chordata > Actinopteri > Salmoniformes > Salmonidae > Oncorhynchus > Oncorhynchus kisutch. The sequence goes on along the minus strand of NC_034190.2, from coordinate 55,900,910 downwards.
TGAAGTTTCTCGCATGGAATAGCCTTAATTTCTCAGAACAAGAATAGACTGACATCGGGAGCTTCATGAAATGGGTTTCCAGGGCCTTGCAGCCACACACAAGCCTAAGATCACCATGTGCAATACCAAGCGAGTTTCAGAAGAAAGTTATTTGTTTCTGGCCATTTTGAGCCTGTAATCGTACCCACAAATGCTGATGCTTCAGATAACCAACTAGTCTAATGAAGGCTAGTTTTATTGTTTCTTTAATCAGTATAACAGTTGTCAGGTGTGCTAAAATAATTGAAAAATGATATTCTACTGATTAATTCGCTTTTTAAAATGATGGATTAGCTAACACAACGTGCCATTGGAACACAGGAGTGATGGTTGCTGATAATGGGCCTCTGTACGCCTATGTCGATATTGCAAAAAGAAATCAGCCGTTTCCAGCTACAATAGTCATTTACAACATTAACAATGTCTACACTGTATTTCTGATCAAGTTGATGTTATTTGAATGGACAAAAATGCGCTTATCTTTCAAGAACAAGAACATTTCTAAGTGACCCCAAACTTTTGAACGGTACTTTAATTCCCCCCTATGGGAAGATGATGGAACATGAGTGCTGTGTAGGTTGTGTTCATTAGGCACCAAACGTAAGAAAACGGACTGAAACAGGAAAGACTATCTGGACTTGTCCAATAAGAAACAGAAAATGTTGTTTTCTGCTGCAAAACATTTCAAAGCATTTCCTGTTTCATTCGTGACTTAAAATGAAAACAAACTGAGCCACTCACACCCTGTTCTCTTTGTGAAACGACATGAAGTCAATTATGTTTAACGGCAGAAAGTGCACTTCTCAGAGATGGATAGTTAATAGCCTCAGCTGGTTGTTGATTGAGAAATAAACCCTAATAAAGAGGAGCCAATTAGCCTAATAGGATAGGGAATGTAATGGCAGAATTAAATGCCTGTGACAGACAGACAATGGGCTGCTCTGTCACTGCCACACACGGACTAGTTTATTACAGTTAATCTGGCATGATTAAGAATGCAAATGGTTTAGGTCATTGATGAGTTTAAATGTTTTTATAACGTTTAACTGACTTAATTACACGGAAAATGAACCTGGCGATGTGTGATTGAATATTTCCCCCCGCCGATTGCCACACTCAAAATAATATTTATTCCCTCTTGCCAGGAAAACAAGGTAATGAGATTGTTCCTCTCAAGGAAAGTGATGGCATTGGTTTTAGAGGAACTAAGAAAGGGGGACATTTTTTAAGAGGGCTTCACTTGCAGAAAATGCATGCTTTTTTAAAACTTCATTTTACACCTCGTAATGTGGCCATCCGATGCCATGACAGGTTTCTGGCACTTCAAACTACACTATGTTCATTATGCCCAATTAGGCTCGATTTAATAAGATAAGATAATATGACCGTGTGTGTCTGATGTTACAGATTTTCTTCCTAGCATCCAACACATATTCTAAATAGTAAGTTCTGATGACATATTGCAGTCAGCTTTACAAACAGAGCTAAACAGGACCACACTTAGATAAGGTAGATTTGTAACTAAATGGATAGTTTCTCAGTTGAAACATGCTAGTTTTTTTTTACACCTTTCAGCTGCTGTGGTCATTAAGAATTCTATATCATGAGAGGATATCCTGTCGGGAAGGAAATAGATTTTTTCCACTTTGTTTGTTCAAGACTGGTGGGCAGCTCTCACTGTATGTTTTCTTATTCATGTTCTTTTTTTGCCGGATCATTTTATTGACATATTAATATGTTTTATGACCTTTATCGCTTCACTGCTGTTTTTGGAACAGCTTTATTTTGAAACCAGTTAGACCTTATTATTGTTTTCCACAATAAACAGCACTTTTCTGTGCTGGCATTGATAGCTGTCTGTCAACTTGATTGATATGAATCTGGTGCCAGCTGGGTCTATTTTACCAAAAGAGTAGCTTTGACACATGTTCCTATTTGGACATACAGGTGGCCAGGTTATCTTTTTATATTTGTGTTGGGGCAAATGAGAGGGATAATGTGTGTGCTTGCCATCTAGCTGGCTATGTTTAGGATATTTAATAGCGTGGCTCTGGGGCTTCTCCAAAATGCCTCCTGATCTTCGATCAGATCGATAGCCGAAGTGATGCATTTCAGTTTAGCTCACAACGCGCAGCCCCTACAAACACATTGAAAACTTGCTCTATACAGTAACAGTGACCTCCGTTGCGGCCAAAACTACTCTTTCCCATAGGCTTGTAATATCTATACGACAGCATCAGCAGTTAGCTACCAACAGCTGGCAGACATGTTTACATTTTGGTTAGTTTTATCAGTGTTGTTTAGATGGAAGACGTGAGCTAAATGGGCTATTGCTAGCTAACGTTAGCATAGAGGTAGCAAGCTAGCTCTTTGAATTTCACTTACCAGGTGGACTTTCATGCTCACTGAAGCCCATGATAATGCCCTGTCTCTGCTGGTGCTGCTGGCTGTTTGAGATGCTTTAGAAGCCACATTGATGGTAGGGACAGCATCCACTTTGAGAAGCAACTTCTTACTGAAGCACTCCTTCCATGGTTGATAGCGGTGGAAGTTCTCAAGGATGAAATGTGCCCCGCAGATGGACGAGTAGATGCCCAATTTGCCCGCCCCATTCTTACAAATGTATCCCACTTTTTATGAAGTTTAAGTAACTATTAAATGTGTTTCTGGCACTGAGAAATAAGTGCTAGACTGCCTTTAAAATTCAGAGGTGGCAATATAGACTTGCATTTTTTAAAGCAAAGTGTCTATTAAGAGTCACCGTAGTAATATGGTAATATTGCTTGATGTCCCATTTGCTACTAAAAGCAGCCCATGGAACTCAGTAACATTTTCTTGGCATCACATAATTTATAGTGCAGAAATCAGGTAGTTCATAATGTGTCTACAATACTATTTTCCACGCAGCTATGAGGCTGCAATGCAGACATACTTCAGTTATTCCCCCTTCCCCGTCATTTTCCCTCGAGGGAAAAACATAATTACTCAATGTGCTGTGCCTTATATCAAATTTGCACATTTCAGGCAGAGAAGAGAGGCACTGTTTTTTTTGTGGCATCATGATCAATATGGTTGAGAGAAGGAGGGTGGTGGTGGTTCACTGTCAAGGCATACATTGAATGAACAATAGTGTGGTGACTGGATTAACATACTGTAAACAATGGGTTATTTAAAAAAATATATTCCAGGTCAAGTGTTTCTATATTAAAGGGAAGTGAACTGAAAAATAATGACTGAATATTTGCGAGAAACAAAAAGGCACGAAAAGGGTTTGAATTTAAATATTGACGATTGGTTTGATTTGATCATTACTTGGTATGTTTGGGAATGCTGATATGTGGTAAATAAATGTTGTGTCTCAGCGACAATTATAACATGGATCCAGAAATACTGTCTGGCAGTGAGTTAAAGTTCTATTTTGCCTCAACGCAGAAACTCAAACTCTCTAGCCCTCTCTAGTACAGTCGGGGGCATTCAAAAGTTGGTCTTTATTGCAGTGCAAGTAAAAACACAACCTTTAAAATGGACGTACCTATAGGTGGAAATAACTGAACCATCAGGGGCATATTTCAGAAATGTATTTCCTCACATGGGTCATTGTTAGATGATGACTAATCAACTTGCTTCATGGAGACGAGAGTGGATATAGAGAGGTAAAGGCATGATAAGAGCGAGAACGAGAGACTCTCCTTGAAAAGCGATTGAATTGGGTCAGCACATCTACTGTACTGTGAGCCAACACTGAAATGACAGGAAACGTGTCGGTGACAAGGAACACCCTGGCAGTTGCACACAGTAAAGCAGAGAGTAAAAATAGGGCATGGAGAGAGGGGCAGGAAGTTAGTGGACAGTGGCTTCTAGCAGGGACTTTCTTCTGGGGAGCAAAGATAAGAAACTTAACCCTTCGGTGTCTGTGTGGGCTTTCAGTTCAATCTTTCATCTTTGTCTTATTGTCTCCAAAATTGTTCAAGAATGTTGTTCGGCTTACCAAGGGCCTAGTGTTACTCATAACCCCTCTTTTGGAAAGGTGGCGTGCTGTATATTCTTGTGTGGTAGTTTCAAGGTTTACATCAAGCAACTCTCTTAGCCTGGTCGGCCATATAGGAGTGGGCTATACAGCACAAACAGATCTGGAACCAGCCTATGAATTTACACCAATCTGAGTACGGTTTCACAGAGGTCATGTTCTGGTCATGTAAAAAGGGTCAAACAGGTAGCCCCCAGGGAAAGCAACCACATAGATCACTTCCATCTCCACAGGTTTTCCCATTCATCTGCGCTCCTCCTTAATGGGTAATTACCTGTAATTAGTGAATCATTCCTCTTAATGAGGATGTTTAGAGCTGCCAGAAGGAGCAGTCCAGGTTCGGAATGATGTGCAAGACGGGGCATGACTCAAATTAATTAAAGCCTGCGTGGGCTACTTGTTTTGCATGCACATCAGGGGCCATATGTATCAAGTGTCTCAGAGTATGATTGCTGATCTAGGATCAGGTCTCCCCTGTCCATTTAATCTTATTACTTGTGATGTAAAATGCAAAACTGATCCTAAATCAGCATTTGACCTGATTACTATATATTTAGGCCATTGATCCCCATAGACGTATATTGTACGCTAAGTTAAGCTCTCAGTAGACGCCTTCTAACCTGTCTTTCTATGCAGGCTTTCTATTTTATTTATTTATTTATTTTATTTTACCTTTATTTAACCAGGTAGGCAAGTTGAGAACAAGTTCTCATTTACAATTGCGACCTGGCCAAGATAAAGCAAAGCAGTTCGACAGATAAAACGACACAGAGTTACACATGGAGTAAAAACAAACATACAGTCAATAATGCAGTATAAACAAGTCTATATACAATGTGAGCAAATGAGGTGAGAAGGGAGGTAAAGGCAAAAAAGGCCAAGATGGCAAAGTAAATACAATATAGCAAGTAAAATACTGGAATGGTAGTTTTGCAATGGAAGAATGTGCAAAGTAGAAATAAAAAAATAATGGGGTGCAAAGGAGCAAAATAAATAAATAAATTAAAATTAAATACAGTTGGGAAAGAGGTAGTTGTTTGGGCTAAATTATAGGTGGGCTATGTACAGGTGCAGTAATCTGTGAGCTGCTCTGACAGTTGGTGCTTAAAGCTAGTGAGGGAGATAAGTGTTTCCAGTTTCAGAGATTTTTGTAGTTCGTTCCAGTCATTGGCAGCAGAGAACTGGAAGGAGAGGCGGCCAAAGAAAGAATTGGTTTTGGGGGTGACTAGAGAGATATACCTGCTGGAGCGTGTGCTACAGGTGGGAGATGCTATGGTGACCAGCGAGCTGAGATAAGGGGGGACTTTACCTAGCAGTGTCTTGTAGATGACATGGAGCCAGTGGGTTTGGCGACGAGTATGAAGCGAGGGCCAGCCAACGAGAGCATACAGGTCGCAATGGTGGGTAGTATATGGGGCTTTGGTGATAAAACGGATTGCACTGTGATAGACTGCATCCAATTTGTTGAGTAGGGTATTGGAGGCTATTTTGTAAATGACATCGCCAAAGTCGAGGATTGGTAGGATGGTCAGTTTTACAAGGGTATGTTTGGCAGCATGAGTGAAGGATGCTTTGTTGCGAAATAGGAAGCCAATTCTAGATTTAACTTTGGATTGGAGATGTTTGATATGGGTCTGGAAGGAGAGTTTACAATCTAACCAGACACCTAAGTATTTGTAGTTGTCCACGTATTCTAAGTCAGAGCCGTCCAGAGTAGTGATGTTGGACAGGCGGGTAGGTGCAGGCAGCGATCGGTTGAAGAGCATGCATTTAGTTTTACTTGCATTCAAGAGCAATTGGAGGCCACGGAAGGAGAGTTGTATGGCATTGAAGCTTGCCTGGAGGGTTGTTAACACAGTGTCCAGAGAAGGGCCGGAAGTATACAGAATGGTGTCGTCTGCGTAGAGGTGGATCAGGGACTCACCAGCAGCAAGAGCGACCTCATTGATGTATACAGAGAAGAGAGTCGGTCCAAGAATTGAACCCTGTGGCACCCCCATAGAGACTGCCAGAGGTCCGGACAGCAGACCCTCCGATTTGACACACTGAACTCTATCAGAGAAGTAGTTGGTGAACCAGGCGAGGCAATCATTTGAGAAACCAAGGCTGTCGAGTCTGCCGATGAGGATATGGTGATTGACAGAGTCGAAAGCCTTGGCCAGATCAATGAATACGGCTGCACAGTAATGTTTCTTATCGATGGCGGTTAAGATATCGTTTAGGACCTTGAGCGTGGCTGAGGTGCACCCATGACCAGCTCTGAAACCAGATTGCATAGCAGAGAAGGTATGGTGAGATTCGAAATGGTCGGTAATCTGTTTGTTGACTTGGCTTTCGAAGACCTTAGAAAGGCACGGTAGGATAGATATAGGTCTGTAGCAGTTTGGGTCAAGAGTGTCCCCCCCTTTGAAGAGGGGGATGACCGCAGCTGCTTTCCAATCTTTGGGAATCTCAGACGACACGAAAGAGAGGTTGAACAGGCTAGTAATAGGGGTGGCAACAAATTCGGCAGATAATTTTAGAAAGAAAGGGTCCAGATTGTCTAGCCCGGCTGATTTGTAGGGGTCCAGATTTTGCAGCTCTTTCAGAACATCAGCTGAATGGATTTGGGAGAAGGAGAAATGGGGAAGGCTTGGGCGAGTTGCTGTTGGGGGTGCAGTGCTGTTGTCCGGGGTAGGAGTAGCCAGGTGGAAAGCATGGCCAGCCGTAGAAAAATGCTTATTGAAATTCTCAATTATGGTGGATTTATCAGTGGTGACAGTGTTTCCTATCTTCAGTGCAGTGGGCAGCTGGGAGGAGGTGTTCTTATTCTCCATGGACTTTACAGTGTCCCAGAACTTTTTTGAGTTAGTGTTGCAGGAAGCAAATTTCTGCTTGAAAAAGCTAGCCTTGGCTTTTCTAACTGCCTGTGTATAATGATTTCTAGCTTCCCTGAACAGCTGCATATCACGGGGGCTGTTCGATGCTAATGCAGAACGCCATAGGATGTTTTTGTGTTGGTTAAGGGCAGTCAGGTCTGGGGAGAACCAAGGGCTATATCTGTTCCTGGTTCTAAATTTCTTGAATGGGGCATGTTTATTTAGGATGGTTTGGAAGGCATTTAAAAAAAATATCCAGGCATCCTCTACTGACGGGATGAGATCAATATCCTTCCAGGATACCCCGGCCAGGTCGATTAGAAAGGCCTGCTCGCAGAAGTGTTTCAGGGAGCGTTTTACAGTGATGAGTGGCGGTCGTGTGACCGCTGACCCATTACGGATGCAGGCAATGAGGCAGTGATCGCTGAGATCTTGGTTGAAGACAGCAGAGGTGTATTTAGAGGGGAAGTTGGTTAGGATGATATCTATGAGGGTGCCCGTGTTTAAGGTTTTGGGGAGGTACCTGGTAGGTTCATTGATAATTTGTGTGAGATTGAGGGCATCAAGTTTAGATTGTAGGATGGCTGGGGTGTTAAGCATGTTCCAGTTTAGGTCGCCTAGCAGCACGAACTCTGAAGATAGATGGGGGGCAATCAGTTCACATATGGTGTCCAGAGCACAGCTGGGGGCAGAGGGTAATGTAAGCTATGTAATGTAAGCTAGGCAAAGTACTGTACATGCGCTGCCTGCCTTAGCCAGCATATATTACATCCAACCATAACTCCAGTGACATCACATTTCCTTACTCTGGGGGGCAAGTGTGAGTTATTATATCAAAGCAGGCTAATGCTGGAGATGATAGCTGTGTGTATGTGTGTGCACAGTGACTGTTTAATCTGGCCCAGTGGTGTGCCTTTGGCCCGGCTAATCATAGTCTGTCTGTGGGAGCGAGGTGAGCCAGGGGAGCACGCCATTGCTAACAGCGCCTGACAGACTCATTAGAGAGGCCTGGCACTGAGTTAGCGACTCCTCGACCCACTCACACACTCCACGTGTGAGAACAAGGCAGCCGGTGACCTCTCACAGTCTCAGGCCAAACACGAGGCAGTGCCAGGAGAGCATCTGGTAAAAAGGGAGGGAGGGTGGGAAAAAAGGAGAGATGTGGAAGAGAGGAAAGGAAAGGAAGGAAGGGGAGGACCAAGCAAGTGAATCGCCTGACACAGCAACTTTCTCTCCAATTTAAATTGTTACTCAGGCAGTCAAATGACTGTGAACTTCAATGGACTCCCGAGGCTTATTGCCATCTATGCCAAGGAGGCAATGTGTGTCCCATGTAGAGTTTATTTTAATCAACCTCATACCAGCACAGTGGATGGATATGGGACTACAAAATGTGATGTTTATTTTTTTATTTTTTTATTTCACCTTTATTTAACCAGGTAGGCAAGTTGAGAACAAGTTCTCATTTACAATTGCGACCTGGCCAAGATAAAGCAAAGCAGTTCGACACATACAACGACACAGAGTTACACATGGAGTAAAGCAAACATACAGTCAATAATACAGTATAAAGAAGTCTATATACGATGTGAGCAAATGAGGTGAGATAAGGGAGGTAAAGGCAAAAAAAGGCCATGGTGGCAAAGTAAATACAATATAGCAAGTAAAACACTGGAATGGTAGATTTGCAATGGAAGAATGTGCAAAGTAGAAATAAAAATAATAGGGTGCAAAGGAGCTAAATAAATAAATAAAATACAGTTGGGAAAGAGGTAGTTGTTTGGGCTAAATTATAGGTGGGCTATGTACAGGTGCAGTAATCTGTGAGCTGCTCTGACAGTTGGTGCTTAAAGCTATTGAGGGAGACAAGTGTTTCCAGTTTCAGAGATTTTTGTAGTTCGTTCCAGTCATTGGCAGCAGAGAACTGGAAGGAGAGGCGGCCAAAGAACGAATTGGTTTTGGGGGTGACTAGAGAGATATACCTGCTGGAGCGTGTGCTACAGGTGGGAGATGCTATGGTGACCAGCGAGCTGAGATAAGGGGGGACTTTACCTAGCAGGGTCTTGTAGATTACATGGAGCCAGTGGGTTTGGCGACGAGTATGAAGCGAGGGCCAGCCAACGAGAGCGTACAGGTCGCAATGGTGGGTAGTATATGGGGCTTTGGTGACAAAACGGATTGCACTGTGATAGACGGCATCCAATTTGTTGAGTAGGGTATGATTGGTTGATCATTTGACTTTGGATTTAAAAAATGATTACATACCAAATGCCTCTGTAGCGATGTTATTTTTTAGTTTGTTGCGTAAGGCTATTTATTTCTGCAACAACACACTCACCAAATGAGGGTGGACTATCAGCTGATTGTTGATGATTGATGTAAATCTACTAGTAAGATTGTGATTTACCTCTATGTCTTTCTGCCTCTCTCTGCTGCTCATATCAGCCAACCAGACAGAATATTGATGATGATGTAGGCTAAATCAAGTGTTATCAAATGTTGTGCTGCTGTGTGGCAGTAATGTTGATATTTAAACTAGGTAGCTACACACACTCGATGGGTGACCTCATCTCTCAAGCCATGCATGTTTGGATACCGGATGTGCACAATCTCCATACAGGGTAGACTGGGGGAAACTTGATGATGACTTGCGGGTAGTGGGTTCTGAACAACAATGACAAAAATGTATTTTTTAAAATGTATTTGGGGGGTGGGGGGGGGGGAATTATACCACCACCCAAAAGGGCACTTTGAAAACTGGGAGGGCAAAGGGGCATGTGCTCTGCACAGGTAGAGCCCTATCTGTGCATGTGCCTGCTTAGAACCTCTTTCACCCCTTTGGTGAAAAAGTTCTACCTGGAACCAAAAAGGGTTCTCCTACACATAGACAGTCAAAGAACCCTTTATGGTTCCCCCCTTTTTTCTAAGAGTGTGTGTGTTTTCATTGGTGCGTTGTTGTGATGAAATGAAGGTGTTGCGTGTGTGGTTCAGTGCAGAGGAAGACTAGGGCGTTGAATGTTGCACCTGACACACCAATGGGCAGATTCACACACTTTGCACTGGAGTTGATGGCAGGGCAGGAGCACTACAAGCAGACAGTGGAAAATGTTTGGTTTGGCTCACTAACAGGTGGATGCAAAACAAGTCAAGACAATAATGTAGTCAAGAACACACACACACACACATACACGCGCCTGCTCCTGCTCCAGGTAAACCTTTTTCATCCGTTGTGCATTATGGGCACTCGCAGAGTAACCTTCTTGTCAGTGACTTTCATCTTGCCCACTAGCTATAACAGGTAGACCCCTCTCTGGCGACCTTGTTTCACGCAAAAACCAAATCAAACACGCTTGAATCTTCTCTCTCACTGTTCATAGAGACTGCGTCTCTGTGATGTGAAGGGATGTAATTGTGGTGAATAATGTATTCTGCTAGGATTGTAGAGAGAAAACGGAGCAGATGGCTGCAGGTTGGTGTGTGTGTGTGTGTGTGTGTGTGTTCTTGGGGGATGGGGTGAGAGGAGGGTGCTGGGCTTGGGGTTCCATTGTGAATGTAAAACGTGCAAATGGTGGATTATTTTAATGCATTTTTTTCTAGATCTGAATCCCTAATCCCTAAAGCAGTTTGAAATGAAAAAAGTATATGTTTTCCTTCAAAGTAACGCCATCCCTCTTTCCAGATAGGAATTTACAACTACCAGCTGTCTAGGAATGTGATCCTTTGCACTTTAATTCCACTGTGGCACAGTTTTATACTGCAAAGCAAATAGTTACATCACTGTAACATGGAATGGAGCCAGTTTGGTCAAAACCATACTGAATTAATTCTCCTTTTCAAATGTTATATGATGGTTATGATAATGACAGTTGTGATGATACTGTGGGATTATTTTTATCTTGAGTATTTACAGAGTTTAAAAAATTATACCCACACAAATAAATTCAGCATTGGAAAGGTTGTTTGACAGTGATGATAATTGTAATGATACTGTAGAAAATGTACTGTATTTAGAACCTTCAATTGAAACAGGGTGGAGGCCCACACATCAAGTCTCTTGTGTCAGTTATCCTCTATAGACTCCAAGGTAACCGATGAGAAAAGCTCTTTGCACTCATAGTATTATACTGTAGGTGGTCATTTTACCACTACCTACAGTATTATCTCAATTACCTCGACTAACCTGTACCCCCGCACATTGACTCGGTACCGGTACCTCCTGTATACAACCTCATTATTGTTATTTTATTGTGTAACTTTTTTAAACTTTAGTTTAATTAGTCAATCTTTTATTAACTCTTATTTTCTTAAAACTGCATGGTTGGTTAAGGTCTTGGAAGTAAGGTGCACACCTGTTACCTATTGTATTTGGTGCATGTGACAAATCAAATTTGATTTGATTTAAATCACCTTGTTGAACAACAGTGTTGTTTCACATGACAATGAATGAAAATAAAAGGGAGGTATTGTGACAGGGTAGGAACCACGATAAAAACAGAAGGCACAGTATGTGTAGATGAATGGTGTGGTGTGTGTTTTTTGGTGTTTGGGAAAGTGTGGCGTTGAATGGGAAAGGAAATGTTTGCATATCTCAGAGCCAAAGTTTTGCTGTGAGCAGGGGTTGTGAGAGATCTTTTAATGTTGTTCAGATGAGGGCTATACATCGTATAATTAATTATACATCTTATTTATGTATTTATTTATTGTCCTATCATGGTGGAACAGCGTTGAATTTTTTAAATATAAATTATACATCTAATGTATTTATTTATGGTCCTATATTGATGGAATGGTCCACATCCCTATACCCTAGACACGCACCTGAATGACCCAGATACTGGGTCCCTAACTGTTTTATGGGCCTGCTGTAAGCCGCCTGTATGCAGCTAAAATGCGGTCAGAGACCTAGAGCAGCACCGCCCCCTCAAGATTCTGAGCCTGCTTGGCAGGTTTGATCCTGCAAAGCCAAAGCCCCCTGAGGGGAGAGCATAATATACAAGGAAATTCTCAAAGCTGCTAATGAGAACCTTGATGACCTTGTACCTAGCCGGTGGGGATTCCAGTGGGGTGCCCCCACCCATGCAGTGGCAGTGCTGGCAACACTAGCTGTAGTAACCCATGGGGAGGGGGTCACACTCAGACATTCAGGGAGGGGGCATATTATTATGGCCCTGGTGGCACAAAATCAAAGGTCTGACTGCAAGGAGATGCTTGGGAATATGGTCAATACGGGGGGGCCATGTTGTGGGTGTATCTGACCTCCATCATCTAGGATGTGACAATGGTTAATCAAATCTCCCCATTTCTGCCCATTTTTTGCACAGTTTTGCAGGCCTTCTCATACAGCTGCAACTGTATATGCATTTGTAAATCAAGACCTTTCTTGAGTTGGGTTCTGGGATGGTGCAACTGTTGAGAATCTGAGTCTATGGTTGTTGTGGGGGAAAGGGGTTGAGTGTGTATGAGTGTGTATCCCACAACTGTTGCGAGGGAGTAAAAGATTTTAGAGACAAAATAGAGGATGATTCACAATAATTGTTTGCTTATATAATAATTGCTTGCCATAATGTAATTTTGGTAATGGCGAGACTGGTGAGAGGTAAAAATCCTTTGCATAAATTCCCTACATTACTTCAAATATGAATGGCTAATTATGGAAAATAAGATGAACATGATTTAAAATATATATATATTTATTTAATGGCTATATATAATTAAAATCGATGTGAGGTCGATGGAAATGCATTTGGCGGTTGTTCTGCTTCTGTTCTGTGGGTGGCACTGTGTGCTCTTTTCGAAGGATGGGTCCTGGTCTCTCCGGGGCCATGGGATCCGGGGGGTTGGGAGTGGTCTTTAGATAAAGTTTTGTGGAAAATGGACGGGGGGGGGGGCAAAGAAATTCAAAAGGTGTGATGATATTAATAAACAGTCATTTTGATCCAAGGTAGGTGGATCATTTTAAGTATGTAATTAGACAATAAATAGATATGGCTTATTAACCTATACGGTCTGAATAATGATGATCCAAGCTTCTTTGAAAATATATGTAAGAATTTATCAACTCTACAAGCAACACTATTATTATGTTGGGGGATTTTAATACGGTATTAAATATCTATGGACCGGAAAGGAAATCACACTACAAACTATCACCCTCAGGCAATTAAGGAAATCATGAATGTCATGGATATATTGGAATTAGTGGATACAGTTGAAGTCGGAAGTTTACATACACTTAGGTTGGAGTCATTTAAACTTGTTTTTCAACCACTCCACAAATTTCTTGTTAACAAACTATAGTTTTGGCAAGTCGGTTAGGACATCTACCTTGTATGACACAAGTAATATTTCCAACAATTGTTTACAGACAGATTATTTCACTCATAATTCACTGTATCACAATTCCAGTGGGTCAGACGTTTACATACACTAAGTTGACTGTGCCTTTAAACAGCTTGGAAAATTCCAGAAAAGTATGTCACAGCTTTAGAAGCTTCTGTTAGGCTAATTGACATAATTTGAGTCAATTGGAGGTGTACCTGTGGATGTATTTCGAGGTGTACCTTCAAATTCAGTGCCTTTTTGCTTGACATCGTGGGAAAATCAAAAGAAATCAGCCAAGACCTCAGAAAACAATTGTCTGGTTCAAGTCTGGTTCATCCTTGGGAACAATTTCCAAACGCCTGAAGGTACCACATTCATCTGTACAAACAATAGCATGCAAGTATAAACACCATGGGACCACGCAGCCGTCATACCGCTCAGGAAGGAGACGCGTTCTGTTTCTTAGAGATGACCGTACTTTGGTGTAAAAAGTGCAAATCAATCCCAGAACAACACAAAGGACCTTGTGAAGATGCAGGAGGAAACAGGTACAAAAGTATCTATAGCCACAGTAAAACGAGTCCTATATCGACATAACCTGAAAGGCTGCTCAGCAAGGAAGAAGCCACTGCTCCAAAACCGCCATAAAAAAGCCAGACTACGGTCTGCACATGGGGACAAAAATCGTACTTTTTGTAGAAATGTCCTCTGGTCTGATGAAACAAAAATAGAACTGTTTGGCCATAATGACCATCGTTATGTTTAGAGGAAAAAGGGGAGGCTTGCAAGCTGAAGAACACCATCCCAACCATGAAGCACGGGGATGGCAGCATCATGTTGTGGGGTTGCTTTGCTGCAGGAGGGACTGGTGAACTTCACAAAATAGATGGCATCGTGAGGCAGGAAAATTATGTGGATAAATTGAAGCAACATCTCAAGACATCAGTCAGGAAGTTAAAGCTTGGTCGCAAATGGGTCTTCCAAATGGACAATGACCCCAAGCATACTTCCAAAGTTGTGGCAAAATGGCTTAAGGACAACAAAGTCAAGGTATTGGAGGGGCCATCACAAAGCCCTGACCTCAATCCTATAGAACATTTGTGGGCAGAACTGAAAAAGCGTGTGCGAGCAAGGAGGCCTACAAACCTGACTCAGTTACACCAGCTTTATCAGGTAGAATCGGAGAATAGTCACCCAACTTATTGTGGGAAGCTTGCGGAACGCTACCTGAAACATTTGACCCAAGTTAAACAATTGATTGGTAATGCTACCAAATACTAATTGAGTGTATGTTAACTTCTGACCCACTGGGAATGTGATGAAAGAAATAAAAGCTAAAATAAATCATTCTCTCTACTATTATTCTGACATTTCACATTCTTAAAATAAAGTGGTGATCCTAACTGACCTAAGATAGGGTCTTTTTACTAGGATTAAATGTCAGGAATTGTGAAAAACTGAGTTTAAATACATTTGGCTAAGGTGTATGTAAACTTCCGACTTCAACGGTATATGGAAGCTTAAATACCCTGACTTAGTGAGATATAGGCTTAATCAAGCTAGTTGTCTCGATTACTTTCTTATGTCGTTCTCTCTGGCACCAAACATTTAAAAAGTGTTGATAGGGGACAGAATGCGGTCGGATCATCACGTATTTGACATATATATTACTCTTACAGAATTTCCACGTGGGCGAGGATATTGGACATTTAATCAAAGCCTACTGGATGATAACTTGTTTATAACTAGGACAGAATCATTTTTAACTGACTTTTTCCGACATAACATAGGTACAGCAGATCCCCTTATTGTATGGGACACTTTTACATGTGCCTTTAGAGGCTATGCAATTCAGTACTCATCTATAAAACATAAGATCAAGAGTCCATCTTTACAAAGGATGTTGATGGACTAACAGTACAGTTAGATAGAAATAAAAACTGTACCATAGAGGCATTGTCACGCCCTGACCTTAGAGAGCCTTTTTATTTCTCTATTTGGTTAGATCGGGGTGTGATTTGGGTGGGCATTCTAGTTTTCCCATTTCTTTGTTTGGCCTGGTATGGTTCCCAATCAGAGGCAGCTGTCTATTGTTGTCTCTGATTGGGGATCATACTTAGGCAGCCTTTTTTTCCCCCTTTAGTTTGTGGGATCTTGATTTTGTATAGGTGCTGGGTAGCCTGCAGAACTTTACGTTCATTTTGTATTTTGTTGTTTTTCAGTGTTAATTTTAAATAAAGTAAGATGTTCGCCTACCACGCTGTATTTTGGTCTAATTCATCTCACGAACGTAACAGGCATGGAGGAATTTATTCAAGAAATGATCCAGTGTGTCATGCATGATTCACCGAATGATATTTTAAAAGAGGAAGTAAAGTACTTTAGAAATATGTTTTTGTTTCAGTCTCCTCCATCTCCACTAACCAAAGTTAATTGTATGGATTTTTTCCCTATTAATAATGTAAAATTAACATATGTACAGAAAGACTCATGTGAAGGCCAAATTACAGAGGAGGAACTTCTTGATGCAATTAAAGCCTTTACGGCTGGGATAACTCCAGGGCTGGATGGCATACCAGTGGAAGTATACCAAACTTTTTTTTATATACTCAGAGGACCAATTTTAGCATGTTTTAACCACTCCTATATAAATGGTAGATTATCACCCAACAAGAAGGTCCGATTTCATTATTACTGAAACAGGATCCAAGTGGTATATATAAAGTCCAGTCCATTTAAAAAAATTGGAGGCGTCTTACACTTCAGTGTTGCGATAAAAAAATTCTAACTAAATGCTTGGTGCATAGAATTAAAAGGTTATTGTCAGATATTATTCATCCTAAATCAGACAGTTATTTTTTACAGGGACGATACATTGGAGATAATATAAGACAAGTACTGGAAACAATAGAATATTATGAAATATCAGGGACACCAGGCCTTGTTTTCAAAGCTGATTTTGAAAAGGCTTTTGATAAAGTATGACGGGGGTTTATACAGTGGGGCAAAAATCAGTGGTCTTGTATGTCTTCCATTTCCTAATAATTGCTCCCACAGTTGATTTCTTCAAACCAAGCTGCTTACCTATTGCAGATTCAGTCTTCCCAGCCTGGTGCAGGTCTACAATTTTGTTTCTGGTGTCCTTTGACAGCTCTTTGGTCTTGGCCATTGTGGAGTTTGGAGTGTGACTGTTTGAGGTTGTGGACAGGTGTCTTTTATACTGATAACAAGTTCAAACAGGTGCCATTAATACAGGTAACGAGTGGAGGACAGAGGAGCCTCTTAAAGAAGAAGTTACTGGTCTGTGAGAGCCAGAAATCTTGCTTGTTTGTAGGTGACCAAATACTTATTTTCCACCATAATTTGCAAATAAATTCATAAAGAATCCTACAATGTGATTTTCTGGATTTTTTTTCTCATTTTGTCTGTCATAGTTGAAGTGTACCTATGATGAAAATGACAGGCTTCTTTCATCTTTTTAAGTGGGAGAACTTGCAGAATTGGTGGCTGACTAAATACTTTTTTCCCCCACTGTATATAAATGCCTAGAATATTTACATTTTGGAGAATCTCTTATAAAATTTGTTAAAGTTATGTATAGTAACCCTAGGTGTAAAATAGTAAATAATGGCTACAACTCAGACATTTTTTAACACTCAAGTGTAGTAAAACAAGGTTGTCCACTATCGGCATATTTATTTATTATTGCCATTGAAATGTTAGCTGTTAAAATTAGATCCAAGAATAATATTATTGGATTAGAAATCCGTGGCTTAAGAACAAAAAGCCGTAGAAAGTTTGTTGCAATTTCAGTTTATTCCACCTGAAAAGACAGAACAAATAATACAACAAATATTGTGGATAAACTCAAAACACTAATTGATTATTTATGAAAATTAAAAAAAAAGGTATACTTTTTGAAAATTATATCATAATTAGGACTGGTGGAGTTATGTCACACATGCAGCTAACACAGACATATGGAAATCTCTGCTCTACCCAAAATTACAACTGACTAATTGCAGCATTACCACAAAAATGGAAGAGGCAAGTAGAAGGGGGAAAAAGTAAGGAACTTGTCTGTCGGCCCTGGATTAAAGACCATAAATGGTTAAAGAAAATTGTGATAAATAAAAACATATACCAATTTAATTTAGGGACCGAAAAATTGACAGCTGTGCCAAATAAATTGCAAAATAGTTGGGAAGAGATTTTCAATGTACCTATTCCATGGCACACGATTTATGAATTGACACGTAAAACAACGACAGATTCAAAACTTCAAATAATTTTTCCATTTAAATTATTATACAAAATGCTGGCAACCAATAGAATATATATATATATATATATATATATATATATATATATATATATATATATATATATATATATATATATATATAGGAGATACAATCTTCCCAGCTCTGCAGATTTTGCTGTGAGGAGGCAGTCATTAGATAATTTATTTTGGTACTGTCCACATGTAGCTCGTTTTTGGTCACAGGTCCAGGAATGGCTGAAGAATTGCAACATTTATCTAGAACTAACGCTGCAGATAGCAATACTGGGTGATTTGAAAAGTCATAGTCAATCAATCAATCAATAATATAATAATTATTTTAGAAAAAATGTTTATCTTTAATTTACACTCTATTTTTACCTGCTTTTTAAATCTGATTCTACAACTTGCATCAGTTACCTGATGTGGAATAGAGTTCCATGTAGACATGGCTCTATGTAGTACTGTGCGCCTCCCATAGTCTGTTCTGGACTTGGGGAATGTGAAGAGACCTCTGGTGGCATGTCTTGTGGGGTATGCATGGGTGTCCGAGCTGTGCGCTAGTATTTTAAACGGACAGCTCGGTACATTCAACTATTCAGCATATCTTACAAAAACAGGTCATGAAGAAGTCAGTCTCTCTTCCACTTTGAACCATGAGAGATTGACATGCACGTCATTATTGTTAGCTCTCAGTGTACTTTTTAGGGCCAGCCGTGCTGCCCTGTTCTGAGCCAACTGCAATTTTACCAAGTCCCTCTTTGTGGCACCTGACCGCATACTGAACAGTAGTCTCGGTGCGACAAAACCAGGGCCTGTAGGACCTGCCAGTGTTGTTAAGAAGGCAGAGCAGCGCTTTATTATGGACAGACTTCTCCCCATCTTAGCTACTGTTGTATCAATATGTTTTTTCCATGACCGTTTACAATCCAGGGTTACTCCAAGCAGTATAGTCACATTAACTTGCTCAATTTCCACATTATTCATTACGAGATGTAGTTGAGGTTTATGGTTTAGTGAATGATTTGTCCCAAATACAATGCTTTTTAGTGTTGGAAATATTTAGAACTAACGTATTCCTTGCTATCCATTTCGAAACTAACTGCAGCTCTTTGTTGAGTGTTGCAGTCATTTCAGTCGCTGTAGTAGCTGTCGTGTATAATGTTGAGTCATCCGCATACATAGACACACTGGCCTTACTCAAAGCCAGTGGCATGTCGTTAGTAAAGATTGAAAAAAGCAAGGGGACTAAACAGCTACCCTATAATCTTTGGCTACATTGAATGTTTTCTCTTAGCTACTTCATGTAGCTAACATATTTTGCATCGGCTTGCAGCTGTGGTAGCATATAAGAAGGCTGAGTATTTTTATCAATCGCTGTTTGACCATCGACAATTTCATGCATCTAAGATGGTAGAAGCGGACGCTGATGTGGATTGTGAATCTAATGGCGGTAGAATCAAGGAGAATTTGAATAATGTCCAAAATAATGGAAAACGAAGCAAAGTAGTGTATAGTCCTCAGAATGACCTTCTGAGGACTACGGTTTATTAATGAGCAGCTGATTGGATTGAAGAATCCATTTGAGATAGCCAAACTGGTGGAGAGAGTGCTGGGAAAAGTGAAGGCTGTGAGGATCACGAGAGGCGGCTTGTTTAGATCTTTTGTAGTTTTGAGGATCAGAGGTAACGTGTGTTGCGTCTCATCCGATTTGACAAGTTAGATGTGTCGTGTGTGTCTCTTCGGAACAGGGCACCCCTCAAGGGGGTAATATCTGGCGTCTCGTAGGAAGTCAATGTTGAAGAGATGAAAAATATTCCTGGAGTGATTGATGCACGATGGATGAATCTGGTTGTGAATGATTAAAAAGTGAAGAGTCTATCAGTTCTTTTGTTTTTTGATATGCAGTCTCTCCCTACTCAAGTGCAGTTGGGGTATATAAACTACAGAGTCTAAGCATTTATCCCAAGACCAATGCAGCAAGATCACTGTAAATGTTTTGGACATGTTTTAAGTGTTTGCAGAAGGGAGATGCCGAGATGTCCAAGTTGCCGAAAGATCACGTCATCAAATCAAATCAAATTGATTTATAAAGCCCTTCTTACAACAGCTGATGTTACAAAGTGCTGTACAGAAACCCAACCTAAAACCCCAAACAGCAAGCAATGCAGGTGTAGAAGCACGGTGGCTAGGAAAAACTCCCTAGAAAGGCCAGAACCTAGGGAGAAACCTAGAGAGGAACCAGGCTATGTCATGTATTTTAAAAGTTCTGAAAATGTGACATGTTGCAATTGTGGGAACCCATGAAGCCATGTCTTTTGAATGCCCGACAAGGGTGAAAGCGATTGAGGTAGATATCATTGTGGATGCGGCGGAGTGGTTCCTGGGACTGAAAGATCTCTCGGCGGATGAGTTGCATGGAGTATTGTCACAAGCCGTACCACTCTCTCAGGCCCTAGAGCCTGAGAAGGGAGCTATGGAGATTTAAAAGAAGGAAGAAGTGGGAGTTTGGTTTTGTTTTGTCAATGTACTTTTTTTATTTGGGTGGATTAAGTTAGTTTTCCCTATCACGTATGGATTTTTTCCCCCTTGTTTTTTCAACCCGTCCAGTTGGTGGCGGCAATACACCTTTTTGTGTTGTAGTCTGCCATAAAACCCACAGAAGAAGACGAAGAAGAACATTTTCTTGCTTTGAATTAAAAGATACTGTTGCACAAACAATATGCTGATTTACGTCTACACCATCACTGGTATTTATCAGGCCAAATAGCTAATTACGTTTGCTCTGACTCAGTACATTTATTAGCTAGCAAGGAATTAGCATTAGCGGCTAACAAGAAACACAAACTAATAGTGTAATTATAGGATGCTAGTGGATTTATATTAAGAAGCAAAGTAAAAACAGCATATTGTCATCAATGTTGTTGCATGTGCTGCATTGACCATGCAGACTGAACGCAAGTGTCTCGTGGTTGAGAAACAACAAATGGGCTCCTTGAGTGGGGCTAGGTCTGTGTGGAAAGCGGCATGGAGAGAGATGAGTCAAGTACCTTAGTAAACTATAAAAATGGATGTTACACACGGCACATCATATTTAACAAACCAAACATTCAAATACTGTTATAGAAAGTAAAGTAAAAACTCAAACCGGTCCTTGCATCAATACCAGTATACCGCCCAGTCCTACTGACATAACTTTGTCACTCATTATTATGACGTTTTGCACATTGCAAACATATAACAAACACTTCAGTGAAGAGAGCAGCAGGGTCCACAAAGAAAAGTAGCTGTAAGAAAAGATACTGTCAGACATTACAGCATCATTCACTTTATTGGTCCACGAGGGGCTGGATTCCTCTCTAATTGAAGTTGTTATGGTCATTGGGATTGTTCTGTTGGTCACATAAGCCACGCTATCTCAATCAAGCACAGATAAAGTACACTGCTCAAAAAAAATAAAGGGAACACTTAAACAACACAATGTAACTCCAAGTCAATCACACTTCTGTGAAATCAAACTGTCCACTTAGGAAGCAACACTGATTGACAATACATTTCACATGCTGTTGTGCAAATGGAATAGACAACAGGTGGAAATTATAGGCAATTAGCACAGACCACTTCTCAGTTCCTATGCTTCCTGGCTGATGTTTTGGTCACTTTTGAATGCTGGCGGTGCTTTCACTCTAGTGGTAGCATGAGACGGAGTCTACAACCCACACAAGTGGCTCAGGTTGTGCAGCTCATCCAGGATGGAACATCAATGCGAGCTGTGGCAAGAAGGTTTGCTGGGTCTGTCAGTGTAGTGTCCAGAGCATGGAGGCGGTACCAGGAGAAAGGCCAGTACATCAGGAGACGTGGAGGAGGCCGTAGGAGGGCAACAACCCATTTCCATTGATAATTTTTGTGTGATTGTGTTGTCAGCACATTCAACTATGTAAAGAAAAAAGTATTTAATAAGAATATTTCATTCATTCAGATCTAAGATGTGTTATTTTAGTGTTCCCTTTATTTTTTTGAGCAGTGTATTTGAAATGATTTCAAATAGTATGTGTGCCAGGATTGGGCTTAATTCAGAATTTTGGAATTGACTCCCATTCAACCCATGAGTTGAAATTGCAATTGAATTGGCCACTGCACAGGCTGTAGCATTTGAATTAGAGTTTGAGTGACAGGAACAGCGGCGATTTGAGCATGTAAATCTTGGTGGGGCAAAAACAAATTATGCATGTCAGCAAAGCCACAACACTAAACAATACATTAATTGGACTATAACGGTGCCCACAAACTGTTAGGGCCTACATAAAGCTGTCCCAACAGCACTACCAACACCTTACCACTGCTCCACCTTGCTATCAGCAGAGCCTTGTCTGGCAGCGAAACAGTACTGCCTTTAAAAAAACATAGCTGATATGGCTGACTTGTTTAAATAAATGTGTTTTCTACTGACAATTGAAACCACATTTGAAACCACCATTGGGCGGTAGGTAGCCTAGTGGTTAGAGCATTGGGCTAGTAACCAAAAGGTTGCTGGATTGAATCCCAGAGTTGACAAGGTAAACATCTGTTGTTCTGCCCCTGAACAAGGCAGTTAACCTACTCGGTGGTATACTGGTATTGATGCACCTGCTGTTCCCTGGTAGACTGTCATTGTAATTAAGAATTTGTTCTTAACTGACTTGCCTAGTTAAATAAATAAATAAACATGTAAATGTGCAAACTATGGCATAAGGGAATGACGACGATATGAGGCAATCTGTCATTTCTATTAAGACATTAATGAGCGAGCTAGCATGGACGTTGTCAATGTAACTATTTGTTCAGCACTTTTTAAATGTACAGCGATCGAAATCAGAACATGGGCCGTTCTTACAATATTCTCCCTGTACACCAAGTTAGACCCGTAGGATAAATAACGGGCCATATAAGCAGACAATATTCAATGATTACATTTCTCTAAAACAGGCTATAGGCTACAGGTGCACGTGCACCACCAAGTCAGAACAGTAGGCGAAAGAGGGGAAAAGATTAATTAGCGTGAGGCACATGGGCAACAGCTTGCTACACCACATACGCCAAGTATTACTTTCTTAGCTACAGTATACATATCTCCCTGGCATATTACATAATTGATGCAGCAGCATACAAGACATTTTTGGACTCACCTTGTGTAAACCCATTGTTGAACTCATTGTTGAATTTGCGATTACCAACTTCTTGTGTAAAGTTTATGGCCGATGTGCACCGATACGTTTTATCTATAATTTCTCTTCATTATTTCTCTTCATATGACAAGAGGATTTGAAAAGGATTTGCCAGTAGATTGTCGACTTGATTCATGATGCTGACTGCTAGCTAAGATTTTGAATGTATGATGTTCACATGATCAGTTCAATCGAAGCTACTGTACATATAACGTGATTTGACGTAATATTATCTGTGCCCAATGACCTTGAGCCTTCTTGGATAGGCACTTCTAATGTATTTCTATGTCAATACCCAAAGGGCTCGAATTCTCGAGGTCTCCCCTTAGACTTTGCGGTGACGTAGTTTCCCCATGAGTGACAGAACACTGAGCCAATCATGGCGCAACGCTCCGTATTTTCTGCTGGCTTGCCCCACCACCACAGAAGCACTGGCCTGAGCTGCCTTACTTAAGAAAGCAAAAAAAGAGACCATGTTTATATGCAGCTTTATTAACTCAGTGATATATATACACTACTGTTCAAAGGTTTGGGGTCACTTAGAAATGTCCTTGTTTTTGAAAGAAAAGCACATTTTTTTGTCCATTAAAGGAACATCAAATTGATCAGAAATACAGTGTAGACATTGTTAATGTTGTAAATGACTATTGTAGCTGGAAACGGCTGATTTTTTTATGGAATATCTAGGCGTACAGAGGCCCATTATCAGCAACCATCACTCCTGTATTCCAATGGCATTGTGTTAGCTAATCCAAGTTTATAATTTTAAAAGGCTAATTGATCATTAGAAAACCCTTTTGCCATTATGTTAGCACAGCTGAAAACTGTTGTTCTGATTAAAGAAGCAGTAAAACTGGCAATCTTTATACTAGTTGTGTATCTGGAGCATCAGCATTTGTGGGTTCGATTACAGGCAAAAAATGGCTAGAAACAAAGGACTTTCTTCTGAAACGTTTCAGTCTATTCTTATTCTGAAAAATGAAGGACATTCCATGCGAGAAATTGCCAAGAAACTGAAGCTCTCATACAACGCTGTGTACTACTCCCTTCACAGAACAGTGCAAACTGGCTCTAACAATAGTAGAAAGAGTGGGAGACCCCGGTGCACAACTGAGTAAGGGGACATGAACATTCGTGTGCCTAGTTTGAGAAACAGACACCTCACAAGTCCTCAACTGGCAGCTTCATTAAATAGTACCCGCAAAACACCAGTCTCAACATCAACAGTGAAGAGGCGACTCCGGGATGCTGGCCTTCTAGGCAGAGTTGAGAGTTGCAAAGAAAAAGCCAAATCTCAGACTGGCCAATAAAAATAAAAGATTAAGATGGGCAAAAGAACACAAACACTGGACACAGGACCTCTACCTAGAAGGCCAGCATCAATATGTCGCCTGGTATGGAAAAGAGATGAGATGGAAGCGAACATCCGCTTGTGTTAGTCATATTTGCTAAACCAGGTATAATTGAAAATTTAACCAATCTAGTGAAGTATTTTACAGAGATGATTTACTGTCTCATAGGGATCTTTGATACTTTGAAAGAAATGTAACCCGAGGCAATATTCATTAACTGTAAATAATTGAGCGGCTTGGAAAGTGTATCACCAAGGTGAAATTAGCCTCTTATTATTTTATAAAGTTTGTGTTCCTAGGGCTTTCCAGTTAGGATTATAAAAAATGTACAGCCCTCCAACAAATTACTCACTAGAATGATTCGCTATGGGCCTTTAAAACAACCCAATCAGCTCCATATTGTTTCAAATTGATCAAATGTGATGTTGCCCTCTGTCTCGTCTTTGTCTAGTACAGAGGATAGCTTGGTATGTCCTTTATCTCCTGTGCCTTCTATATTTCTAACTACACCCATTATTTTTAACATTTATATTTGAGTAATTAAAGGAGACTCTCTTGTTCTTAGAGACCTACAATAAGTGCATTCAAATAATGAGAAGTAACCATATCATACAAACATTGCAAGTAAAACCTTCTTCAAAGGTTCAAAGAAATTGTATTTGAAGAGTTTCTTAAAAATGATTTCCATTTTGGGACCTACTTGGATTGATCCACTTATTCTCCCAATAGGGGGTAATGGAGCTCCTCATTGAGCCAGGCAGGCGACAGGCCGGTAGATAAGTAGCCAGGGCTCACACGCGCCAGCTCTCCTAGGGGAAGCCTCACTGGCAAACAAACACATCTACCCTCTGCCAACGTTGAGTGAATCAGCGTCTTTTTTTCTTCTTTCATTTTTACCTCAGGGAGCATCTCGCAAATGGAATTTGTTTACATTAGCTAACACCAGGCTAATTTATTAACCGTTTGCGAACCCATATGAGTTTTATGAAGGTTTCACCTCTCTTTACCTCATGTGTTTTTTCTTGTCTCTCGCATTCTCTCTCTCTTTGTATCACCAGAGTACTTTTGCATTGAGTCTCAGCAGTACCAGTGCGGGGGTGGCATCTGAGACTGAGACTTTATTTAACATTTTATTCACCCACAAACCATGTGACAAACGAGAAATGGGGCAGCTGTCAATGCCTCAATTGGTTATTTTGCAGTGTCCTTTAAGGTGATAGGCCACAGCCACACCACGTTTTGAGGCCCGGGTTTCGGTATGTGTGCCTCGGCTTCACAAATTGTGTTCCAAACTGCTTTACAGTAAAGCAGTGTTGTGTTGGTAGATGTGCGTAAGTGTGGTGCTCAGAGGTGTGCATACATTATGAAATGTGTTGGTCTGTGTATGTGTGGTGGTTGTGTGTGTGTGATTGTAGGCCTATGTGTGTGTCTGTGAGTGTGTAGTGTTTGTTCTCATGTGTGTTTTTGTGGGTTTGGTTGTGTGTGTGTGTGTGTGTGTGTGTGTGTGTGTGTGTGTGTGTGTGTGTGTGTGTGTGTGTGTGTGTGTGTGTGTGTGTGTGTGTGTGTGTGTGAATGTGTGCCTGTGCGTGTGCGTGTGCGTGTGTGTGTGTGTGCCTGTGAGTGAGGTGTCTGTTCTCATGTGTGAGTTTTTGTGTGTGTGTTTGTGTATGTATGTTTGATTATGTATCCTCTCTAGTTGCAGTTCAAAGTGATCCCTCTTTTCCATCATTCATCCTAACCCGTATAGACTTCTCTAGTTTGGTCAGACAGCCACTACTATGAGGCCTGGGAGCTCCATGGCTCTTCCCTAGTCTCCAAAGCCTTGGCTCTGTGTCAGTGTTCAACCCGACTCTTCTGGGAATTGGGGGGGCACCGGGAAGAGGGCTGTAAGGGGGTGGCAGAGGATGTCAGCTCATTAAGCTCCATTCTTCCCGTGCAGCGTGGCACTGTATGGAACCACTGTTTGAGACCCATGTCATTACCCCTCGGCTCCCCCTGCACGCGTGGGGAGGGAACGGTGAGAGAGTGGAGGATATTTTGGGGCTTGATATATTCCTTTTGAAAATGCCCTGCTTGTAACTCCGATCTAAAGGGCTTCCCTCTCCTTTCCTCCCCCTCCTTCTGTTCTCTCTCTACCTCCTGTCTCTCTCACCACAGGCCCGGTACGGTGCGGGTGGAAGAGGTGTTCACCTCCTCCACGGTACCCCACCCCCAGGCTCCAACCCAGCTGGGAAAAGACTGCCCACTGCTGGGGTGAGATATGGCTAAGGCCCCCCTAACCTCCTACCTCTATGCTAAAGCCCCAGAGGGTGTTCCCCAGGGGTTGGTACTGAGCCCCTTGTAGGTTCAGAAGGTTTTGATCCATGAATTAACACTCCCTAGACTCTAGAGTTAGCACATTAGTGGTCCTCTAGCATGCCAACAAGCAAACCCAGAGGCACTTATATGCAGGGCAGGTACACACACCATTTATTTATTTACCATAGAGAACAAGTAGCAGTTTAGCTAATATGCTCTTCTTGTATGTTCTACTTTTGTTGTCTATTATACATTTAATAGGATATCATGGTCATAAACACATGTAGGGATTTCTCAAAGGATCTTTGTGACGTTTTATACGGCCGGGTAATTTTTGTAGGACATCTCACTGGAAGTTGCACTGAGAGTATGTTTATATTGTTCTTGTGCTCCAATTATTTATATTCTAGAGGGTTCCCATTGATAGTAAATATGGAAATAATATTTAAAGCACACACACACTGCTCCGTACTCATCGAGACTCCAACCACTCTAGTAGTCATTGTAACCATCCCTTATGTTTCCCCCGTGGTTGTTCTCAGTTGTTTTCACACGGAACCATGCAGGGAGAAAAGAAGCCCGAGATGTAAATAGACTGATACACTTCCCTTGCTGGTAATGATTTCTTTTTGTCACTGCCAGAACAGTCAAAACTTCAGCTGCGCTTTTTTTCCTCTCTTCTTTCTGTTCCTTTTCTCTTTCATACGTTCATATGGTGCAGGGAGGCACGAGAGCAGTAGATCGCATTCAGATAACCAATTATATGCTGGAGAAAAACTAACGTACCCCCCTATCTGATGTTGCGGCGAGCAGAGGCAAAGAGCTGGGGTAATGTGACATTCACTCTGCCCTTCATCTCCCCATCGCTGTTTGCCAGATTCAGTTAAAAGTGGGTTCTGCTGTACATCCTCTACCCCGCCAGAGAAACCTCACTGACACATACACACACGCGTGCACACACACACACGTGTAAACGCGCACACAAACGTGCACACACACATACACCCACAAACACACACACAAACAAAGAAATGGCAGACACCCGCTCACACCATCCCCTTCCCCCTCCATGGCTGCACCTTACCGTTACATTAGAATGTGTGTCTGTGGATGGGTGCAGTAGATATACCAATGGTTTGTTTTATGTGTCTGTCTGTGTGTGTGTGTGTGTGTGTGTGTGTGTGTGTGTGTGTGTGTGTGTGTGTGTGTGTGTGTGTGTGTGTGTCTGTGTGTGTCCATGTGTGCTTGCGTGTGGCGTTCAGTGTCTGTGTTCAGTGTTTATCTACCTCTCCACTTGTTACCCTATGCATGCTCATGTTTAGGTTTCTGATAGTTCACAGGTTAGCCCACACTACAGTATATGAGCTAACACAGTTGAACCTAAGGAAGTCCTCTTATCCCCTGTTCATGCTAAGACTAAAGTGGCAGGCTAGTTATATTTTGCTCATTAATTCTAAGTGTTTCCCCCGACACAGGTTAATAGGTGGGCTGTCAGAGGCCATAGTGGCTGGATGGGTAAAGACAGATTGGGTGAAACACATTTTCCAGGGGACTCAAGGGGAATGTTTTATAGGGGCTCTTTTACTCACGTTCACTTTCTCTCATGTATACACACATCCTTGTTCACACTGTCAAAGCAACAGACACTCAAGCTCACGAAGAAGCACACACGGATGCATGCACCCTCACACACATAAAAGACTTGCAAACATAGACCAAGAACTCACTGAATATAAACAGTATTTATTATACAGCTATTTTACATTTCATATGTGGGCTGTTGAGGCCTTTTGTTATACTATGGCAGTAGTTTTGAATTTTGTTTCCCGTTTTGAACATATTCTCTACTATTGTCTTAACTCCAAACTCTATCCACCAGTATTGTAAAATTATAATTTTTTATAATGGGAGTGAGTTGAAAAGCTTGGAGTTGAAAATGGTCACAGTGGCCAAATCAAATCGGGCAAAAAGAAAAAACATCTCTCAAAACTGATTCCATCTTTCTTTCAACTATTGACCTGTGAGCGTTGCTTGAATGGGAGATTTTTATCCTATTGTACGCGCTCACAGTGAAAACAAGACCTTATTTAGCGCCACCCCACCCAACCCCATTCCATAGCGCCTTTCTCTTCAATCTCTCTTTCAATCTCTCTATTGTTCAAACTCGGCTGTGTTGTGGTGGTTCGACTGCAACAGCAAGTGGATGGATGACAACCATCTCAGCTGGCTGCCATTTTCTTTTTACATATTTGCAGTGTAAACATGCCTCCATAGTTTGTCATCCTTCTTTTGCTCTTTAAATTATCATTATTTTAGAATGAAAACATTATTTTATGCGTTAGCACTACATTGATGTGTCGACCAAATAATGCTACCAACAGAATATATTCTCTTTGAGTCTCTGTATTTATTGTCATAGAGTTGAATATTGTTGTCTTCAAGTCAGTTTGTTGGAGCATTAGGCCAACCTTGCTTACTGGTAGTAGTTTGATCCTAAGGTTAGCTAAAACCGTTTTTCATTGAAATTGTAGTGGGATTCGGGTATAATGCCACACAGTTTGACACTCGCCCTACTAACTCGTGTGGAGTGCTAATTATAGACAGTCATACACTATATTTTAAAAAGTATTTGGACACCCATTAAAATGAGTGGCCACACCTGTTGCTGACAGGTGTATATAATCGAGCACACGAGCACACGGCCATGCAATTTCCATAGACAAACATTGGCAGTAGAATGGCCTTACTGGCCTTACTGAAGAGCTCAGTGACTTTCAACGTGGCACAGTCATAGGATGCCACCTTTTCAACAAGTCAGTTTGTCAAATTTCTGCCCTACTAGAGCTGCCCCGGTCAACTGTAAGTGCTGTTATTGTGAAGTGGAAACGTCTAGGGGCAACAACGTCTCAGCCATGAAGTGGAAAGCCACACAACCTCACAGAACGGGCCTGCTGAGTGCTGAAGAGTGTAGCATGTAAAAATGGTCTGTCTTCGGTTGCAACACAGTTCCAAACTGCCTCTGGAAGCAACGTCAGCAACTATTCGTTGGGAGCTTCATGAAATGGGTTTCCATGGCTGAGCAACCGCACACAAGCCTAAGATCACCAAGCGCAATGCCAAGCGTCGGCTGGAGTGGTGTAATGCTCGCTTCACCATCTGGCAGTCCGATGGATGAATTTGGGTTTGGCGGATGCCAAGAGAACGCTACCTGCCCGAATGTATAGTGCCAACTGTAAAGTTTGGTGAAGGAGGAATAATGGTCTGGGGCTGTTCTTCATGGTTCGGGCTAGGCTCCTCAGCATAAAATGGCATTCTAGACGATTCTGTGCTTCCAATTATGTGGCAACAGTTTGGGGAAGGCCCTTTCCTGTTTCAGAATGACACTGCCCTAATGACAAAGCTAGGTCCATACAGAAATGGTTTGTCGAGATCGGTGTGGAGGAACTTGACTAGCCTGCACAGAGCCCTGACCTCAACCCCATCGAACACCTTTGGGATGAATTGGAACGCCAACTGCGAGCCAGGCCTAATCTCCCAACATCAGTGCCCGACCTCACTAATGCTCTTGTAGCGGAATGGAAGCAAGTCCCAGCAGCAATGTTCCAACGTCTAGGGGAAAGCCTTCTCAGAAGAGTGGAGGCTGTTATAGCAGCAAAGAGGCGACCAACTCCACATTCTTTTGGTCATGTAATGTATCTGTAATATAGATCTGTGTACTAGGTATAGAAATAAATATTTGCATGCGCAAATGAATTGTGTGGTAGAGAGGAGAAAACAAAAGGTGGATTTGAGGCACTGTTGGTGGATTTGACCTAGCAGTGCTGGTGCAGCTCTGTCTGTGTAGTTAGGATCAAGCAGTCAGACCCAGGAAGAGGCCCCGTTTCCCCTTATCTAACGACAACAGAGCGCGTGTCGCCATGGCCACGGGCTGCACTCTTTATGGGCTTACGGCTGTGTGGGTGTGTGTCTGTGCATGTGTGTGTGTGTGTCTTTGTGTGTGTGCAATAAAACATTTTTATTTATTTATTTATTTTCTTTGTGACAGGTTGGGCCCTCTCAAAATTCAGTCACACATTGTTTCAGGAATTGTTTCAGGTTGAAGCTGGCGAGGACCTTCAGTTAATTGCACAGGAAAAGAAGGGGAGAAGAGGAAGATGGAGGAGTAGAGTGCTCAAACCGACATGCATATTGCATGAGTCCCTCCACCGCACCCCGTTCTTCACAGAATGGCTGAGCAGTGCTTGTTAATTCCGCTCGGTGAGAGAATTATTTTTGAAGAGTTAGTGTACTGTACTGGCAAAAGCTTTTAAAGTCACAAGTATCATACACTCACTCTTTATAGATTGTCTTA
Organism: Oncorhynchus kisutch; assembly: GCF_002021735.2. Lineage (NCBI taxonomy): Eukaryota > Metazoa > Chordata > Actinopteri > Salmoniformes > Salmonidae > Oncorhynchus > Oncorhynchus kisutch. The sequence goes on along the minus strand of NC_034190.2, from coordinate 55,870,178 downwards.
TATAAATTGACAAAAAATAAATCACTGTCAAAATATTTTCCTTCTTCCATGGTAAACTGCGACACATTGTAGCCACCAATGTTAATGGTTCCGAGGCCACCTCGCCAGTGATTGAGATTTCAGTAACACATTCAACGTGTCGCCATAACGCCTTCAGTTCTCAGTCCTTTTTCTGATTGGTGCCTCAAATACAACCCAGTTGAGTGGTCTGATCGATCAGCCTATTTGTTTTCGTACTGCCATTTAGCAGTAGGCCTATGCTGCAAGGTAAAATGTGAAGTCATGTAATGTAGGGCTATGTAAGGTGTTTGTGTTGGCTAGCTTTGCTAGCCCACCAACAGGAATTGATTATTTTGTGTCATGGTGGGATAGCAGACCTGGGTTTGAATACTATTTGAAATCTTCAAATACTTTGAGCGTTTAGTTTAGCCTGATTGGAGTACCAAGGGTTAGCACTTTTGCCACTACTCTATTGGTTCTATTGTGCCAGGCGAGCTCAATCAAACCCAGATCACCTATTTGTAAGGATTGTAAATAAAGTTTTAAGCCAGGTCTATGAGATAGTTGTGTTGATATTCAAGAGGAAATTATATAACATTGAACAATCGCGCGAGTCAAGATGAGAAGACAGCAACATTGTGTTCGACCATTACATCTCTGTAAATATTACATGTATAAGCTAGTTAACATTACTTCCACCTCTGAGTTCATTATTTTTCAAGCTCCACGCTCATCGATGATGGCAAGGCCTGACCTAGTTCTGACTTCCTCTCTCTCTCCCCTTCTCTCTCTCCTATCTAATCTCTCTCGCTCTCTTTCCCAGTTCGTTCCATCTCTTTCTCTCCATCTCTCTCTCGCTCTCTCCCCATTTCACTCTCTCTCCCCATTTCTCTTTCTCCCCGTCTCTCACTCCCTCCCCGTCTCTCTCTCGCTCTCCCGTCTCTGTCTCTCTCACCGTCTCTCTGTCTCCCCGTCTCTGTCTCCCCATTTCTCTCTCTCCCCGTCTCTCTCTCCCCATTTATCTCTCTCCCCGTCTCTCTCTCCCCATCTCTGTCTCTCTCCCATCTCTCTCTCTCCATCTCTGTCTCTCTCCCGTCTCTCTCTCCACATTTCTCTCTCCCCGTCTCACTTTTCCCGTTTCTCTCTCTCTCTCTTCCTCCTCGTCTCTCTCTCCCTGTCTCTCTCTCGCTCCCTTTCGCTCTCTCTTTCTCCCCGTCTCCCTCTCTCTCCCTCCCTGTCTCCCTCTCTCCGTTTGTTAACATTGCCAAAGCAAAGTACATTATAAAGAAAAGTGAAATAAACATTACACTCACAAAAGTTCCAAAAGAATAAAGACATTTTAAATGTCATATTATGTGCAAATAGTTAAAGTTGAAGTTCATTATTTTTGAAGCTCCATGCTCATCGATGATGGTAAGGCCTGACCTAGTTCTGACTACCTCTCTCTCTCTTTCTCCCCATCTCTCTCTCGCTCTCCCTCCCCGTTTCGCTCTCTCTCCCCGTCTCTCCCTCCCTCCCTCCCTGCATTTGTTAACATTGCCAAAGCAAGTGAAGTAGACAATAAAATTAACAGGAAACATTGCACTCATTACAAATACATTTTAAATGTCATATTATGTGCAAATAGTTAAATTACAAAAGGGAAAATAAATAAACATAAATATGGGTTCTATTTACAATGGTGTTCTCTTCAATTCAATTGACTTTATTGACATGGCAAGTTCATTATTACTTACATTGTCAAGTATACGTATCGAAAAATAAAATAAAAATATATATTTATATATAATATATATATATATATATATTTATATATAAATAAATGGTGGGACCAACAGCAATAACAGCAACCAACAGCAATCTCTCTCCCTGTTTCTCTCTCACTCCATCTCTCATACATGCTCTCCCTCACTCTCTCTCTCTCTTTTTCTCTCCACCACATGTCACACTGGGAAACATTGCAAGTGGCGGTCCCTGCTGAACAATTACCATGCAAAGCAATCCAAATTGAGATGTTTCCCGAAAACAACATGTGTGTAATTACTGCTTAATGAGCCCCTTGTCTAGGCCGAATGCACAATTAGACCGGAAATGGGGAAGCACTGCCGGGGCCCACTGGAGAGGGAGGGAGAGAGAGAGAGGGAGGGGGAGAGAGCGGGAGGGGGGGGGGGGGGGGGGGAGAGAAGGAGAGAGAGTGGGAGAGAAGGAGAGAGAGAGAGAGGTTTCTGCAGTGAATGTGGAGTAATGGCTGCGCTGATAGCATTCTGCCGAGGATAAATTGGCATTTTAAAAGGGAGAGAGGCAGCGCAAGGAGAGCTAGAAGAGCAGAGAAAAAGCCTTACATTGGAATATATGTGCAGCCATGTTGAACCACAAAATGGCTGACCTTTCTCTGTTGTATTGGGGCCTTTTGGTGGTTGATTGGTAGTCGGTTCAATTTGAACATCAGATATCGTCCCAAGTCAGTGTTGAAAAGACAAGACTGTGACTACACAGATAAAGACTTACATTTTGTATCCATTTTTCAAAAGAAGAGGGTAAAAGGATCTAAAAATTGCTGTATTTGTTGACTGTACTATGAGACCTGACATGAGACCAGACTGAGTCTCTTCCAGCCTCACCTCTTTATGTAATTGCCGACTACAGTGGTTTTTGATAGATGAAATTCAACTCATATGTTGATGTACCGGAGAGGCTTTCATGAAACAATTATATCACCCCGTACCACTCATTGATCAAGGTATTGTACACATAATGTATGTTGTGCGATTTTGAAAGGAGATAGGCCAATGATTTCACCAAGATAAATGTCTGAACATATCATACCTATTCAAAGTGAACAGAATATAGGTGCTTGGCATTTAAACTGTTCTCGCCATAATATATACTTGGTCTTTTACCAAATAGGGATATCTTCTGTATACTACCTGACTGGCTCAATAATAATAATAAATGTAATGAACTTTTAACAAGGTGCTCCAGGTGACTACCTCATGAAGCTGGTTGAGAGAATGCCAAGAGTGTGCAAAGCTGTCATCAAGGGGAAGGGTGGTTACTTTGAAGAATCTAAAATATATATTGATTTGTTTAACACTTTTTTGGTTACTACATGATTCCATATGTGTTATTTCATAATTATTATTCTACATTGTAGAATAAAAAAATAAAAAAAAAATAAAAAATTATAATATTAACTTGAATGAGTAGGTGTGTCCAAACTTTTGACAACCAAAATGAATTATGATTGTGTTTCATGCCATGCTAAAATGTGTTAAATATATTATTGGAGACAAGAAACTGAGGTGTCAATAAGACATCTTATTTATGTGTCTGGGTGGTGAATCTATAGGGACGAATATTAATGTTTATTAGAATAAGCAAGTCGATCCTCACAAGGTTTCCTTGAGATGCATCATTAACCAACCATTGCTTCGGGCCACTGCTCCTTCCCCAGTCATTACTAGCAATAATTTGGTGTAAATTGTGAATCCCTCTCTGTCTTCTTTTCTCTGTATCTTTCATTCTCCCTGGCCGTGTCTGAAATCCATGTTGCCTACTACTTACTAAAACTGCATATTGTGTACTGATCAAACAACGTACTATTTAGAACACACTGTTTAGTAAAAAAAAACGTATGCAGTAAGCTACAAATATCAACATGCATCATCTAATGTGAAATTGCGTTGTTTCCCGCCATTCATTCATTCTAGTACAGCACGTCCCCTAATCTGATCATGGTTATGAATAGATGATTCTCTTCCTCAATAGCATGCAGTGAATTTGGACTAGATGACAACTGAAACAGTATGACATCCTCGCTCTCTTTCTATCGCTCTGTCTGTAGTAACTCATCTATCTATCTACTGTATCTACAGTGTCATTTTCTGTCAACGATCTTCACAAAATACTCTCATCTCAAAGTGGATTTAAAAAAAACTTTGTAAAAAAAAGAAGAAAAAAAGACAAATAAAACATGAATATATCTTAGTTAGATAAGTATTCAACCCCCTGGGTCAATACATGTTAGAATCTCCATTGGTAGCGATTACAGCTGTGAGTCTTTCTGGGTAAGTCTCTAAGAGCTTTCCACACCTGGATTGTGAAAACCTTTGCCCATTGTTTTTTTCAAAATTCTTCAAGCTCTGTCAAATTGGTTGTTGATCATTGCAAGACAACCATTTTCAGGTCTTGCCATAGATTTTCAAGCAGATTTAAGTCAATACTATAACTCGGCCACTCAGGAACATTCACTGTCTTCTTGGTAAGCAACTCCAGTGTAGATTTGGCCTTGTGTTTTAGGTTATTGTCCTGCTGAAAGGTGAATTAATCTCCCAGTGTTTGGTGGAAAGCAGACTGAACTAAATTTTCCTCCAGGACTTTGCCAGTACTTAGCTCCAGTCAGTTTATTTTTTATCCTTGTCAGAGTCGTGTGTATAGGTGGCAGGGAAGTCAGGCGCAGGAGAGTCAAACGGAGTGTAAAATGGAGTCTTTTAATGAATGTCCACGTAACATGCTCCATAACACTAATAAGAAATGAATATAAACAAACATGGGTACGAGGACCCGTCGCGCACCTATACAATAAACACAACACTGACAATAAACAATCTCTGACAAAGACATGAGGGGAAACAGAGGGTTAAATACACAACAGGTAATGAATGGGATTGAAAACAGGTGTGTGTGTGGGAAGACAAGACAAAATAAAATAAAAAATGGATCAATGATGGCTAGAAGACCGGTGACTTTGACCGCCAAGCACCGCCCGAACAAGGAGAGGCAGTCGTGACAGCACCACGCCCCTGACACGCGGCTCCAGCAGCGGCCTCTGGAAGACCCGGAGGGCGAGGTGCAGGGCGATCCGGATGGAGACGGTGGAATTCTTTTAACATGGAAGGATCTAACACGTGCTCCAACGGAACCAAGCATCTCTCCTCCGGCCCGTACCCCTCCCAGTCCACGAGGTACTGAAGGCCCCTCGCCCAACTTCTAGAATCCAAAATGGATCGAACAGAGTACGCCGGTACCCCCTCGATGTCTAGAGGAGGCGGAGGAACATCAGGCACTTCAGCCTCCTGGAGCGGGCCAGCCCCACCGGCCTGAGGAGAGACACATGGAACGAGGGGTTAATACGGTAATTAGTGGGCAGTTGTAACCTATAACATACCTCGTTCACTCTCCTCAGGACTTTAAACGGCCCCACAAACCGCGGACCCAGCTTCCGGCAGAGCAGGCGGAGGGGCAGGATTCAGGTCGAGAACCAGACCCTGTCCCCTGGTGCGAACACCAGGGCCTTAATGCGGCGACGGTCTGCGCCAATTTTCTGGCGCCCTGAAGGTGGACGTGGGCTGCCTCCCAGGTTTCCTCAGCGCACCAAAACCAATTGTCCACCGCAGGAGCCTCGGTCTGACTCTGATGCCAAGGACCCAGAAACGGCTGATACCCAAATACACATTGAAAAGGAGTAAGGTTAGTGGAGGAGTGACGTAGCGAGTTCTTCGCCCACTCTCCCGGGCCGGTCCTGGCAATAAGACCACAGAAACCTACCCACACCCTGGTTAACTCTCGGAGTGAAAACCTGAGGTAAGACTAACCGAGATCCCCAGACGTTCCATGAACGCCTTCCAGACCCTTGATGTGAACTGGGGACCTCAATCAGACACTATATCGTCAGGCACCCCATAGTGCCCGGAAAACGTGTGTAAACAGGGCCTCTGCTGTTTTTAAGGCCGTAGGGAGACCGGGCAAAGGGAGGAGATGACAGGACTTCGAAAACCGATCCACAACGACCATGATCGTGGTGTAACCCTGTGAAGGTGGAAAATCAGTCAAAAAATCCACCGACAGGTGCGACCACAGCCGTTGAGGAACGGGTAAACGTTGTAGCTTACCTCTGGGCAGGTGTCTAGGAGCCTTGCACTGGGCGCACACCGAGCAGGAGGAAACATAAATCCTCACGTCCTTAGCTAAAGTGGGCCACCAGTACCTTCCATCAAGACAGCGCATCGTCCGACCTATCCCAGGATGACCAGAGGAGGGTGACGTGTGAGCCCAATAGATCAATCGGCCGGGGACAGCTGGACACTCTGGGGGAGAGGCGTACAATCGGGTACGCTTCAGTGGCGTACCCGATTGCTGAGCGAGCACTGCTCCTATCCCAGCTTCGGATGCGTCCACCTCCACTATGAATGGCAAAGAGGGATCCGGATGAGCCAACACAGGCACCGAGGTAAACAGAGTCTTCAGGTGTCCAAAAGCCCTGTTCGCCTCAGCCGACCACTGCAAGTGCACCGGGCCCCCCTTTAGCAGTGAGGTAATGGGAGCAGCAACCTGACTAAAACCCCGGATAAACCTCCGGTAGTAATTGGCAAACGCAAAAAAACACTGCACTTCCTTTACCGTGGTTGGAGTCGGCCAATTACGCACGGCTGCAATGGGTCACTCTCCATTTCCACTCCTGAAGTGGAAATCCGATGCCCTAGGAAGGAGATGGATTGTTGGAAGAACAAGCATTTCTCAGCCTTGACATATAGATCATGCTCCAACAGGCGACCAAGCACCCTGCGCACCAGGGACACATGCTCGGTGCGTGTAGCGGAGTATATCAGAATATCATCGATATACACCACTACACCCTGCCCGTACAGGTCCCTGAAGAGCTCATCTACAAATGATTGGAAGTGATGGAGCATTCATCAACCCATATGGCATGACAAGGTACTCATAATGACCTGAGGTGGTGCAAAAATGCCGTCTTCCACTCATCACCCTTCCGAATACGCACCAGATTGTACGCACTCCATCCTTCTTTTTCACAAAAAAGAAACTCGAAGAGACGGGTGAAATGGATTGCTGAATGTACCCCTGACGCAGGGATTCAGAGACATACGTCTCCATAGCCACCGTCTCCGCTTGCGACAGGGGATACACGTGACTCCTGGGATATGCAACGTCTACCAGGAGATCTATCGCACAATCCCCCCGTCGATGGAGTGGTACAGAAGGCGAGAGCCAAATTGGCATATTCGGGGGGAAAACGCACGGTGGAGACCTGGCCTGGACTTTCCACCATAGTAGCACCAACGGAAACCCCTAGACACCTACCTGAGCACTCTCGCGTCCACCCCGTGAGAGCCCTCTGTGGCCAAGAAACAGTGGGGTTATGACAAGCTAACCAGGGTAGGCCTAGCACCACAGAATACGTAGGAGAATCAATAAGGGAAAGACTAATCTTCTCCTTGTGACCCTCCTGCGTTATCATACACAAAGGTGCGATGACCTCCCTGATAAACCCTGACCCTAATGGTCGACTATCTAAGGCATGAATAGGGAAAGGCATATCCACAGAAACAATAGGGATCCCTAAACTAAAAATTCCCAGCCGCGCCTGAATCTACTAGCACCTTATACTGGGAATGCAGGGAAAAATCCGGAAAAGTGACAGAGACAAACATTAGTGCAACAGAGGGCCTTGGATGAGAATGGTGCCTACTCACCTGGGGTGATGCCAGAGTGCCCTGCCTGCCTTCTCTATTCCCAGAGGACCCAACCCGGCACCGACCAGCAGTGTGCTCTCTGCGACCATAGATGGTGATCGAGCGGAAACCCCCTCCGGTCTCCCTGCGCACCAGCCCTCCCAATTCCATAGGTTCGGGAGAGAGGGTGCGGGAGGATGGAACAACCAGACCCCGATCTAGACATCCACGAGTAGCCAGCATGTTGTCCAGCCTGATGGACATGTCCACCAGCTGGTCGAAGGTGAGGTTGGTGTCTCTACAGGCCAGCTCCCGACGGACATCCTCGCTTAGACTACAACGGTAATGGTCAATCAGGGCCCTGTCGCTCCATCCAGCGCCGGCAGCCAAGGTCCTAAACTCCAAAGCAAACTCCTGTGCACTCCTCGTCTCCTGCCTCAGATGATAGAGGCGCTCACCCACCGTTTTGCCTTCGGGTGGATGATCGAATACTATCCGGAAATGGCGGGTGAACTCCTCAAAATGGTCCAACGGCGCATCCTCCTCTTTACACACAGCGCTGGCCCACTCCAGGGCTTTCCCGGTGAGGCATGAGACGAGGGCGCAACTCTTCTCACGGTCCGATGGTACTGGGGAGACCGTGGCCAGATACAAGTTCAGTTTAAGGAGGAAACCATGGCAGCCGGCAGTATCTCATTTGTATCCCGTGGGTAGGGGTAAATGGATCTTGTTCGGTTCAGGAGGGGAAAAAGCGTTCAGGGGAGATCCCGGTTGTGGTGGTGGAGGCGCTGGAGAGAAACTCCCTGTCTCTCCCAGCGGTCCATATTCTTGACAATGCGATCCATGACGGCGCTCAAACAGTCAATCTCCTCCGCTTGTTCCCGGACGCATTCCTTCACCTCCATGAGCATGTCCTCTCCTGCTGACTTCATATTTTTATGGTCAGAGATTCTGTCAAGAGTCGTGTGTATAGGTGGCAGGGAAGTCATGCGCAGGAGAGTCAAACGGAGTGAACAAGGAGAGGCAACGTCTTCGGTAGAAGTCGTGACAATCCTGAAAAACTCCCCATGCCTTAACGATTATAAGCATATACATAACATGATGCAGCCACCACTATGGTGGAAAATATGGAGAGTGGTACTCAATAATGTGTTATATTGGATTTACCCCAAACATATCACTTTGTATTCAGAACAAAAAAAGTGAATTGCTTTGCCACATTTCTTGTTGCAAACAGGATGAATGTTTTAGAGAGAAAAAAAAATTCTGTACAGGCTACCTTCTTTTCACTCTGTCAATTAGGTTAGCATTGTGGAGTAACTACAATTTTCTTGATCCATCCTTAGTTTAATGGCTGTGATGGGAGAAAACTATGTAAATGTTTTAAAGTCATCATTGACCACATGGTGAAATTCCTGAGCGGTTTCCTTCCTCTCCGGTAACTGAGTTAGGAAGGACGCCTGTATCTTTGTAGTGACTGGGTATATTGAAACCCCATCCAAAATGTAATTAATAACTTCACCACGCTCAAAGGATATTCAATGTCTGCTTTTTGTGTTTTTACCCATCAACCATTAGGTGCCCTTCTTTGTGAGGCATTGAAAAACCTCCCTGATCTTTGTGTTTGAATCTGTAGAGACCTTACAGATAATTGTCTGTGTGGGCTACAGAGATGAGGTATTCATTAAAAAATCATGTTAAACACTATTATTGCACACAGAGTGAGTCCATGCAACTTGTGACTTGTTACACACATTTTTAATCCTGAACATGTTTAGGCTTGCCATAACAAATGGGGTTGAATACTTATTGAATGAAGACATTTCATATTTTCCTATTTTTATTAATTCCACTTGGACATTATGGGATATTGTGTGTAGGCCAGTGAAAAAAAATCTAAATGTAATCAATTGAAATTCAGGCTGTAACACAACAAAATGTGGAAAAAGTCAAGGGGTGTGAATACTTTCTGAAGGCACTGTATCTATCACATCTCTCTCTCTCTTTATCTACCACTCTCCCCTCTTATGAAATAGTTTTTAATGTCTTCCATTGTGGGTGTTTTCGTTCGCCCTCAGGAATTGTATCCATTAGTGCTTTCAGGACATAATTTCTTAGCTAATTGTAGTGGCCCATTTGTGTTCCCTGATATTTTTCTTCTGTTTATCTAGGTAGTAAACCTTCAGTCCATGTCTTCTGGCTCGGAAAATACCACACACCGAATCGCCATGTATCTCCACATCTCTGGAATTTGAAATGGAATGCTGTCTAGTTTGATCATGTTTTCATTGCGGTCTGTCTGTTCCATTTTACACAGAGCTAGGTGATATGCGCTATGCAAAGAATTACTTTTGTCAATAAACAAGAAAACATTGGCTCTTCTTCATGTCTTTCAGCACTTCCACAGCAGTTTGAGAGCTGGCGTTGATATGTGTTTATGAACTTTCTGTATTACCCGATGGGCGGTGAGGTCACTGTCAAGTTTTATCAAACCGCTTCACTACAGAGCTGAGTGCTATGGAGAGTCCAAGGTTGCACAGGGAATATATTTACATTCCCTTCTGTTGGGCAATAACACTTTTTTCACCATCACAATTGCTACCATCTTATTATTTTGTAGTGTTCTCAGTTTGGGCTTTGTGAACTTTCCCTATTCTTAAAAGATGAGTCTTTAGATGACTATCGTCACTGGTGTAAAGTACTTAAGTAAACATACTTTAAAGTACTACTTAAGTAGTTTTTTGGGGTATCTGTACTTTACTATTTATATTTTGAACTACTTTTGCTTCATTACATTCCTTGTGAAAATATTGTACTTTTTACTCCATACATTTTCCTTGACACCCAAAGTACTCATTACATTTTGAATGCTTAAATTGTCCAATTCACACACTTATCACAGAACATCCCTGGTCATCGCTACTGCCTCTGATCTGGCGGACTTTCTAAACACACATGCTTTGTTTGTAAATTATGTCTGAATGTTGGAGTGTCCCACTGACTGTCCTTAAAAAAAAAAACATTGAAATGGTGCCATCTACTTTGCTTGATATAAGGAATTTAAATTGATTTAGAATTTCACTTTTGATACTGAAGTATATTTTAGCAATTACATTTACTTTTTATACTTAAGTATATTTTAAACCAAATACTTTTAGATTTTTACTCAAGTAGATTTTTACTTCTACTTGAGTCATTTTCTATTAAGTTATCTTTACATTTACTCAAGTCAAATCAAAATCAAATCAAATGTATTTATATAGCCCTTCGTACATCAGCTGATATCTTTAAGTGCTGTACAGAAACCCAGCCTAAAACCCCAAACAGCAAGCAATGCAGGTGTAGAAGCACGGTGGCTAGGAAAAACTCCCTAGAAAGGTCAAAACCTAGGAAGAAACCTAGAGAGGAACCAGGCTATGTGGGGTGGCCAGTCCTCTTCTGGCTGTGCCGGGTGGAGATTATAACAGAACATGGCCAAGATGTTCAAATGTTCATAAATGTCCAGCATGGTCGAATAATAATAAGGCAGAACAGTTGAAACTGGAGCAGCAGTACGGCCAGGTGGACTGGGGACAGCAAGGAGTCATCATGTCAGGTAGTCCTGGGGCATGGTCCTGGGGCATGGTCCTAGGGCTCAGGTCCTCCGAGAGAGAGAAAGAAAGAGAGAAGGAGAGAATTAGAGAACGCACACTTAGATTCACACAGGACACCAAATAGGACAGGAGAAGTACTCCAGATATAACAAACTGACCCTAGCCCCCCGACACAAACTACTGCAGCATAAATACTGGAGGCTGAGACAAGTATGACTATTGGGTACTTTTTCCACCACTGCCTATTGTGATTGAGCACACTACCATCAATCTTTCCTCAGATAGGCAGGACGATTCCAACTTAATAGTAGTACTGATCTAGGATCAGGTCCTCCCTGTCAATGTAATATTATTAATTTTGAACAAAAATGCTAAACTGATCCCAAATCAGCACTCCTAATCTGAGACGCTTGATATATCTGGCCCAGAGCCCTTAAACGGGCCTCTGAGTATCTTTCCCAGGGGTTGTTAAGTATTGACCAGTCAGTTAAGCTAACCATAGCAACATACTGTAGTTAAACCCAGTTTTAGGTATTTAGGGCCATATCATAACATTCTGCCATGCAATCTGATAGGCCAAGAGGCGTGCGAAGCCTTGGCTTTGTCTCATACGTACTGTATGAGCACAGCAGTTCTAAAACCACAATGAATCACACCCCCTTGTGTATTAATCCTTTATTAAAACATACTTAGCAGTGTTTTGGCATCTGCAGGAAGTGTTCTCTCCATGACTAGAACACTCCTTATTACCTACCTGTGAGAGACATGGATCACCTAACTTCAACAGCACTCGGACATGCACGCACACAGACAGTGTACGCACACACACACACACGGTATGAACAACCCCACAGGGAAAGCCCAACGCTTGTCACTCGGCTCAACTAATTACCGCCCCACTGACGAACAGTAATTACCGAAGCCACCGCAACGAGGTTTAGTGAATGTGACAAAGTCATTAGGCTCCTTGCCTCCCGTAGAGCCATCAGTACTTCTCTTTGCTTATTTATAAAATCATTTTTTACCCCCTTTTTTATTCCCAATTTCAATCTTGTCTCATCGCTGTACCGTGGGAGGCAAAGGTCGAGTCATGCGTATTCGGAAACACGACCCACCTAAACCGCGCTTCTCAACACAACGTTCAACTGACGACCGAATGCTGGGCCAATTGTGCGACACCCTATGGGACTCCCGATCACGGGCCGGTTGTGACACAGAATGGGATGGAACCTGGGTCTGTAGTGACGCCTCTAGCACTGCGACGCAGTACCTTAGACCGCTGCACCACTCTGGAGGACCGCTATCTTGCTTATTATTCACAAAATGTTTGTTTTTTCTTTTTCTGTTCACAGTTTGATGGTGACAACATGTACATGAATGACAATAACCAGGAGTTTCGGTCACCAAGCCAGGTGAGTAGTCCGGTCCAAGGTTCATCCTAAAGGTTATACCTCCATTATGGTCAAGAGACATTCTCTTTGTGGTGACTAGGTGACTTAACATAAGCATTCAAATATCTATTAGCGAAGTTTGGAAAGCACAAACAAAGGAATGATACTGATTCAGTGCAACTACCCCGTTGGGGGTCATCCACGCTGTAGTTCTCTTCTAGAAACATTCAATACGTTTGTTAAACACCAATAATGCCAGCCGAAAGGTTGCCCTAACTGCTTATTTATTGTGTAGTTCTTAGGTAGTTCCCAAAACCCATAGCTGTGTGACCTACTCCAGGTAAGGTAAAGTGTAGATTTGTTGTTACCGAAATGGGTTTCACTTACTTGTCTCAAACCCATTCGCTCCTTGGAGGGCATAGGCCAAGTGCACACAAACTTCCTCCAGCAGACTTGGTGTTGTGAGGTTTTACAGTATTTGAAGGTGTTGTTAGATTTGTGTCTAACTAGGATGTTGGGAGCTCAGGGCCCAACCTAAATAGGATCCCCAATCAGAGGCAACGATAAACAGCTGCCTCTGATTGGGAACCAATTCAGGCCACCATAGACCTACATTTACCTAGACATACCAAAACCCCATATATATACAAAAACCCTAGAGAAGACAAAAAACACATACCACCCTCGTCACACCCTGACCTAACCAAAATAATAAAGAAAACAAAGATAACTAAGGTCAGGGCATGACACCCTAACCTTAATCCTAACCTTAAACACACAGCTGACCGTAATGCCTAACTCTAACCTTACACTTTTGTGTTCATGAATTTTTACAATATAGCCAATTTTGACTTTGCAGCTGGCCCATCTTGTGGAAATCGCTCAGTTCTGCCTCCAGGGCAAGATTCATGACAATAAACGTCAACCTGCGGTTTGGACGGGAGGGAGGGGAGCAGAGTACTCACAGCCAGAGTTAGAACGTCTTGGTTGACATATGGCAGTGTTTAGATCTTCCAGGCTTTGTTGATACTGAGGCAAAGCCTTGGTGTTTAAACAAAACATAACAAGGTTCCAACTACTCATCAATTAGCACTTGCCTACACACAGAGAGAGCGAGAGGGAGAGAGAGAGAGAGCTAAGGAGGGTGGGAGGTGGGGAGCCCCTCTCCACCTTTTCTAGTAAGTTTGTATTTTCTTTTAAGTCTTGATTGACTGCGTATAATGAGGGGTTGAAGGATAGATTTAGCAGCTTATTGGTTGCTCAGTGCAGAAGCACAAGGTCTACCGTGTTGACTACATGCTTTTGCCTGACGACATCACTGGACACACATTGGTTGCTTGTAAACTGTTCGGCACTATTGTCGGTCAGACTGGTCATATGTCAATCAGCACCTACTGTACTTTAAAGTGTTACAGAGAGCGTTTGAACTACTTTCAAATGAAACAATATAATATAATATGAAACAAAAAGACAATCATAATATCAGTCATACATATCAAATTGCCTGTTTATGCTACAAAACCAAGTTTATAAGAGGTTTTAAAAATAAGTTATAGTTGACAAAAAATTCCATGGCGTAGAGTAAGGCATTGTTGGTATAATAGATGGATACAGCTCAATGCATGATTAATAAAATTCAACAATACATTTCTTGGTAGTACAGCAAATATTGCTATCAGGTTGTAAATCACAGCTGGCCTGGTACATTGTTTGCTGCCTTCAACCATTCGGGATGCACTGTTTCAGTTTCAATGACTCAATATTTTGGACAAAAAACTGACTAATGCAACTACGGACCAATTCTAACTAAATCGTTTTTCTGTGGCTATGGCTAGAGATGTGTAATTGATGGTAGGGAGATTGTGATGTGCAAAACTCCCTGATCTTCTAAAAAAAATAGGTTTGTCTAGTTGTGTCCAGTCCAAGTGGTGCTTGTACAGGCAGACCATCTATGGGAGGAAGGACGTCAGCGTTGCGCAGCAGCTGAAACCTGGTCCTGACTGAGTCCGAATGCTCCTTGGCGACAATGTCAATGGCGTGCGTACTGGGAGCGGAGTCAGGTGCAGGAGAGCAGAGAGTTGTGAACAGGCGCACACTTTATTAAGGCAGGAGAAACCAACAGACGGACGCCACTGCGTCAAAACCTCCAGCCAATGCAAAAGTGCAAACGCGCAAACGGTCACAATAATATTGTATAAACACAATAACATACCTCGTGAAATAAAACACGGAATAAACGCATACCAGTAAAACGCATCAACATAGACACGTAACACAAAACAAAAGGACATGAGGGGGAACAGAGGAATAAATACATGTAGTGTGATTGGGGAATGAAAACCAGGTGTGCAGGGAACAAGACAAAACAAATGGATAAATGAAAAATGGAGTGGCAATGGCTAGAAAGCCGGTGACGTCGAACGCCGCCCGAACAAGGAGAGGGGCCGACTTTGGCGGAAGTCGTGACAGACAACAACACCAGGCTCTAGAGCATTGAAGCTGTAAAACAGGAAAATAGACCCCAAAAAATGTAGAAGACATTACAACCTTGCATAACATCAATTCACCTCCCAAGTATAGATAATAAGAATAACCTCATACAATGCAGTGAAAATGATATTCACCTGAAGTGCTGGTACTACTTGATCTGTGGTTGCGGCCTGATGTACGCAGTCATGTTTTGTTGCCAGACATAACATTTTCTACCAGCACCATACCATTCTGCAGTCCAACCTGTTGTGGGATGTTGACCCCCGGTCACAGTGCTGTCCTTGACCACACCAGCAATTTCTCCACAGATTCCTGAAGGAAGACAGCCTGACTACATGTACCTGTGAAAAATACACAAATAATGTGAGATCAATTAAAGTAGTGCCAATCATGTTGGAGGTAAATGAAATAATGAAAACGTGTTGTTCATGCTTTACATTTCAAGTGTTGTCATCGATTCCTTGTGGAGACGCCACACTGCTGCTTTTGTCACATGAGATGGCAGCAGCTTTCCACCAAAGTGTTTGTGTCTTGGGTGGCGTCCTGGTAATACTGTTGCCTTATCCTCTGCATAGTTGTTGACGAAGTTCACAACTCACTGCAAGTCCTCATGCTTCAGGTGTGACCTGGGCTCGCTTGGGCCGACTCTCTTTTTGATGAGAGGCATTAGACCATTCTCCTTGTATGACTGGTGGAGGAGAGTCAGTCTACTGATGCTGAAAGACAAATTCCAGATACAAATATACAGATACAATATTTTATAATTATTATACAAAATATGGCCGTAAATCACCTCCAGACACACCTGGCTAACTAGAAGGGGTCATGTAATCATCTGTGGAGTCTTTTGTTTAGACATGTAGCTAGCTAGCTAAACAATTAGCCATTATTCCAACCCATCACAGGAGGTTGGTGGCACCTGAATTGGGGAGGATGGGCTCGTGATAATGGCTCCTATGTAGTTATGTGGCAATATGAGCCAGGACCCCTTTAGTCATCACCTTGTTTTCTTTTGTTTATTGCATCTCCAGTTTTTGGTGATTTTGGGAGTATATGTTGTTGTCATATAATGGCCTTTATTTTCCTGACCTTCATTGGCAAATTCAAGCACATATAGTATGCCTAATGGCCTATTTTAAAAGGATGGGGAATGATCCAAAACAGTTGTTCTGCCCTTAATGTGGGTTACTTTTGATGGCCCATCAATGTTGTGTCCTACGTCTGTGGACAAAATGTGGAGTCTAGTACAGAGTCGCCTTTGTGACTGTGTCCAGGGCTTCTTGTTGTGTCTAAGTAGCACCCTTCAACGCTGTCACGGGCGTCCTCCTCTTCATCTGAAGAGGAGAGGCGAGAAGGATCGGACCAAAATGCGGCGTCGTAAGTGTCCATGGTAATCTTTAATAAAGCAAGTACTGACACTGTATACAAAACAATAAACAAATGACGACCGTGAAGCACCAACATAGACAATCACCCACAAACAAACAGTGCAACCCAGGCTACCTAAGTATGATTCTCAATCAGAGACAACTAATGACACCTGCCTCTGATTGAGAACCATACTAGGCCGAAACATAGAAATACCCAAATCATAGAAAAACAAACATAGACTGCCCACCCAACTCACGCCCTGACCATACTAAATAAATACAAAACCTTGACCTATAGGGGAGGGTCTGGGTGGGGCGTCTGTCCGCGGTGGCGGCTCTGGCGCGGGACGCGGACCCCACTTAACCTTTGTCTTTGTCCGCCTTATTGTCCGCCTCCGTGGCTTTCTAACCATGACCACCCCTCTCAATGACCCCACTGGACAGAGGGGCGGAAGCTCTGGACAGAGGGGCGGAAGCTCTGGACAGAGTGGTGGAAGCTCTGGACAGAGGGGCAGAAGCTCTGGCGCCTCTGGGCTGAGGGGCTCTGGCGCCTCAGACTCCGGCAGCAGCGCCGGACAGGCGGGAGACTCCGGCAGCAGCGCCGGACAGGCGGGAGACTCCGGACAGGCGGGAGGCAGCGGCGCCGGACAGGCGGGAGGCGCCGGACAGGCGGGAGACTCCGGCAGCGGCGCCGGACAGGCGGGAGACTCCGGCAGCGGCGCCGGACAGGCGGGAGACTCCGGCAGCGGCGCCGGACAGGCGGGAGACTCCGGCAGCGGCGCCGGACAGGCGGGAGACTCCGGCAGCAGCGCCGGACAGGCGGGAGACTCCGGCAGCAGCGCCGGACAGGCGGGAGACTCCGGCAGCAGCGCCGGACAGGCGGGAGGCTCCGGACAGGCGGGAGGCTCCGGCAGCGGCGCCGGACAGGCGGGAGGCGCCGGACAGGCGGGAGACTCCGGCAGCGGCGCCGGACAGGCGGGAGGCTCCGGACAGGCGGGAGGCTCCGGCAGCGGGGAGGCGACAGAGAGACAGCCTGGTGCGTGGGGCTGCCACAGGAACCACCAGGCTGGGGAGACCTTCAGGAGGCTTGGTGTTAGGAGGCACCTGAAGGACCGGGCTGTGGGGGAGCACTGGAGCTCTGGTGCGCAACCTTGGCACCACTTCCCCAGGCTGGACAACTACTCTAGCCCGGACCCTCCAGAGTGCAGGCACAGGTTGAACCGGGCTGTGGGTAAGCACGGGAGATCTAGTGCTTACTACACGCACCTCTCCCTTAGGCTCCACTCCCACATTCGCCCGGCACGAGCGGAGCGCAGGCAGAGGACGCACTGCACCCTCCCAGCGCCCCGGAGACACAGCACGCAGAGCCGGCGCAGGATAACCTGGACCAAAACTGCGTACCGGCGACCAGACCCGCTGAGCAGGCACCATACGCCCTGGCTCGATGCCCACACTCTCACGGCACTTTCGGGGGGCTGCCCTATAGCGCACCGGGCTATGGGCACGCACTGGCGACACCGTGCGCTTAACCGCATAACACGGTGCCTGACCAGTAATGCGCTGCTTATAATAAGCACGAGGAGTGAGTTCAGGTCTGCTACCTGGCTTACTACCACACCTCGTCTGCCTCCCCCCAAAACATTTTTGGGGCTGCCTCTCGTACCTGTCGCACTGCCGTGCTGCCTCCTCATATCGCCGCCGCTCAGCTTTCGCTGCCTCCAGCTCTGCTTTGGGGCGGCGATATTCCCCAGCCTGTGCCCAGGGTCCTTTCCCGTCTAGAATCTCCTCCCATGTCCAGGAGTCCTGTGATGCTGGCCGCTGTTTTTGCTGTTGCTGCTGCTGTCGTCGCTGCTGTTTACCACGCCGCTTGGTCCTTGGTTGGTGGGTGATTCTGTCACGGGCGTCCTCCTCTTCATCTGAAGAGGAGAGGCGAGAAGGATCGGACCAAAATGCGGCGTCGTAAGTGTCCATGGTAAATCTTTAATAAAGCAAGTACTGACACTGTATACAAAACAATAAACAAATGACGACCGTGAAGCTACAACATAGACAATCACCCACAAACAAACAGTGCAACCCAGGCTACCTAAGTATGATTCTCAATCAGAGACAACTAATGACACCTGCCTCTGATTGAGAACCATACTAGGCCGAAACATAGAAATACCCAAATCATAGAAAAACAAACATAGACTGCCCACCCAACTCACGCCCTGACCATACTAAATAAATACAAAACAAAGGAAATAAAGGTCAGAACGTGACAAACGCAGAGACAGGAGATTACAGTATCTCAGGCCCCTTCAAGAGAAAGCCACAAAACAAAAACAGCTTTCATTGACTCTAAGCTAGGAAACAGGTCTAGTCACTCAGTGGCTTTTTCCCAAAGGTATTCATTTGTTTGTTGTTACTGTACATGTAAGGGACTTTGTCATTTTTGGTTTGTTTACCAGTTGACATTCTTGCAGGTGACCTATTTAGTGGATCAACATGACATGGTTGTTGATCAGTGTTACCTGTGTTTTCCTACTGCATACTGTACCAGTATAACTCATATCACTAATTCACCCTATTGACTCGCGTCCATGTGCCGCGTTTGATTCGAATCCAGGATTTTTAATGGCTCGTTCAATGATCCTGATTGAGATGTTCCAAGAAAAAGCATCACACCTGTCATTTGATCCTTCCTATCTATCATTGGATGCACATTATTCACACCCACACAGTTCAAGTGCAATGATGTTAATTGCTACACATACATGTAAATTAAATGTAGTACATATTGTGGATTTACATCAACAATCATGGTCGCCATATTACCTGTGGCATCATGGGTAGTGTAGTAGTGTAGTGTAGTTGTCCTCATACGAGCCTTCCTCTAGCCCAGTGTTTCCCAAACTTGGTGCTGGAGCCCCCCCTGGGTTCATATTTTAGTTTTGGTCGAAGCACTACACATCTGATTCAAAAATCCAACTCATCGCCAAGCTTTGAAGATTTGAATCAGCTGTGTAATGCTCGGGCAAAAATGAAAACGTGCACCCAGGGAGGGCCCCAGGACCAAGTTTGGGAAACCTTGCTCTAGCCTGTGTCTGCCCAGTGCATTGAGAATCCAGTGGTGCCCCAAATAATCAGGCTGATTGGAGCTGATTGGATATCAGGCCAGTGGGACGGACAGGAAATGCTTTGATTGGGACTGGTCTGGAATGAGCGGTGAGGGTGATCCGTTTGGGTGATTACAGACTGGAGCCGGTGTGTGTTTACGTTGCTGTCGGCCTCCTCTCTGTTTTTACAGTCCCTGTCCCACTGGGGTTTCATTTACAATAGGGTTTTAACAGACTGGATTTATAACTTCCTCTCTATGTTATAATCAGTGTAAGGAGAGCAGACCTGAGTTTTAAAAAAAACGATTTGTTTTCTACCTGGAGTGCAAGGAGGCTAAATAAAACACTTTTGAGACTTTTCTATTGGTTCCTTTGCGACAGGCGTACTGAATCAAGCACAGATCCAGTATTGAAAATATACCGAACACTGAGTATACCGAACATTAGCCCTCACAACAGCCTCAATTCGTCGTGGACTCTACAAGGTGTCGAAAGCGTTCCACAGGGATGCTGGCCCATGTTGACTCCAATGCTTCCCACAGTTGTGTCAAGTTGTCTGGATGCCCTTTGGGTGGTGGACCACACTTGATACACACAGGAAACTGTTAAGAGCGAGAGAAAAAAACAGAAGCGTTGCAGTTCTTGACACAAACCGGTGCGACTGGCACCTACTACCATACTCTGTTCAAAGGCAATTAAATGTTTTGTCTTGTCCATTCACCCTCTGAATGGCACACATACACAATCCATGTCTCAATTGTCTCAAGTCTTAAAAATCCTTCTTAAACCTTTCTCCTCCCCTTCATCTACACTAATTGAAGTGGATTTAACATTGACATCAATAAGGGATCTCAAAAAGGGATCATAGCTTTTACTTGGGTTCACCTGGTCAGTATACTGTATGTCATGGACAGAGCAGGTGTTCTTAATGTTTTGTACACTCAGTGTAATTTCAAATAGAATTGGAACACAGATCTGGTGTGTAGAGGGAGAGAAAGAATGATAGAGAATGATAGATTATTTTCTCTCTGTTACCTCGTTTTTCACTTTTGTACCGAACCTGCCTTGCTGTAGAAAGATACCCAGGGTCTTTTAAGAACCAGCTAGTTTTAGCTTGTTTGTGTTTGTGCCTTTGTTTCTTTTGTTGTTGAGAATGCAAGACAACGTGGGGCTCTTATATAGTCACGACCACAGGGGAGCTGTTGCTGATGGTCTAGATTAGAATAGAAACTTGGATAAAGTGGCTCCTCTCTCTCTCTCTCTGTCTCTCTCTCTGTCTCTCTCTCTGTCTCTCTCTCTCTCTCTCTCTCTCTGTCCCCTTTCCCTCATTTTCTGTCTTTCTCTCTCCCCTTTCTCTCTTATTCTCTGTCTCTCTCCATCTCTCTCTCTCTCTCCAATCTCTCTCGCTCTTTCACCCCTCTCACCGACACACACATAATGCACTCAACGTAGACACAAAATACCTCCCCTCTCACCACACAGCAGCTTCGTCCAGTCAAGTGCGCTGCCCATAGGGTCCGTGCAGATGTTGTTAGGCCTCTCTGGCCCTGCGCTGTTTCCAACACACATCTCCACTGACTGACTCACAGCGCAGGGAGCAGAGACACGGTGGTAGCACATACACCACATGTGGGTGATGGTGAGGTGAGAGCAAAGTTACTTAATGGTGACTCATGGTGTACCATTTATAGTCGGAGCACAACAGACAGACGCACACACACACACACACACACACACACACACACACACACACACACACACACACACACACACACACACACCCCTTCCCTCTTCAGTGGATGTGCATATACAGGTCTCTTCTCATCATCTTTCCTTTCTGGTAATGTGAAAAGTTGCATGAGTAGATGACTAATCATGTGGAAAGGGTGACGCACATGTCTTTCCCGAGCCCAACTAGAACACTTTGTGCGATGCATAAAACAATGGAGAGAGTAGAGATGAAAGCCTTATCGTCTAGCTCTATCTGTTGTGTACTGTTATTCTAAAGCAGTTACACCCCAAAAATATGCTCCTTCAACATTGAGACAACATTGAGACAACATTGAGGGAATAGGATGCCCACACCCACGCTGAGAGGATTTGTTAGGGTCGTCTTATGTAGGTCAGCCTATGTCAGCCAATAAATCCAATTATCATCAGCTTCTGAAGGAGTAGAAATGAAAGAAGAAATGGGCCTAGGGTCACCACAATCTCTGCGAGTGCGTTCCAGTTTTAGCTGAGATTTCCCTTTGTGTTTCAGGTTCTACTGGACTAGACAACAGGACCGATACAAGACTATCCCAATATCTTTAGTATTGTAGCAGACTTCAAAAATACTATTTCAAATCATTAAAAATGCTTTTAAGCTGGGCTTGATTGAGCTTGCCTGGTGCAATGGAACCAATAGGATAGTTGCAAAATATCTGGTACTCCAGACAGATGCGCATTTGAAATATTTCAAATAGTATTTGAACCCAGGTCTGGAGTAAAGTGCATGAGGATGATCTAGGTCCTCCTCATCTAAATGTACATCGTGCTAACATCTTAAAACCACCTTATCAGCAGGGGAAGTAAACTGAATGATTCATGCACTCTTTTATGAGAACTTGAAACCTTGGATCTATTTTCAGCTCCACTCCATATGCAGTATTGCTGTTGCGGAGGGATTTAGAGAGGACTAAATAGTTTTAGCTTTTTTTCTCCCCCCACCCTCTCTCTCTCTCTCTCTCTCGCTCTCTCTCTTTCTCTCTCTCGCTCTCCCCCCCCCCCCTCCCCCAGTGATCTTTCTCATCATATAGAGACCAAGGTCATGCCTGAAATACAATAGACGTGTAGACATCTGGTATAATACTGTGGAAAGTTAAATCTATATGAATGGCCCTGCCGCAGTAGATTCTCTCTGATGCACTCCTCGCGGTTCAGTGGAAGTAAATCACAATGTTCTCTTATTACCCTGACTGGAATGAGGGCATAGAGAAAGAACATGAGGGATCACCCCCCCCCCCCCCGTTTGCCACGGCTTAAAGGGAATGACATCACGGAAATAAAAAATAAATGAGGATTATGGGTAGGCTATTGTGCCATATGTGATTACCAGGGCTTCCACATTCCCCTAGTGGGAAGAGTGACTACAGGCTGACATCTTTTATTTATTCTTGTGATTTTAACCACAATGAATGGATGAAATACGGAAACGTGGTGAACCACAAATATCCCTGTTTTTGGCCCCTGACAAAGATCATGCTTTCTGGATGTTTCAAACAATTGTAGGAGTCTGTCAGAGCTTTATTTCTTTATACATACACTTATTACCCCGTCTGAGAAAAGAAAACACTTTTCAACCCATATGATCTAGTACATAATAAAAGTATAATACAACATATACAAAAATACTTAAACAATGTGAAGGAATAAGCCTTTTCATACATTTATAATATGTCCATATATAGTTATCATCTGTTGTAGAAACATCTACCCAAGATCATTCACGTTCTTTATTACTTTACCAAATGTATCATGACATTAGTGATGTTCACAAAAATAACAGCTTTTGACTGTCTAAATCAACATTTGGGCCATTTAAACAGCGTGTGTCCCTGCTATAGACAAGGGGAGACAGGCGATGTAAAGCATATGCAAGGTCTCTGCCTCCGATGTACAACAAATATTTGACTTCCACACAAAATGACTTTGTTACTTATTTTAGGTTTAAAGTGGTGGTACGTCGCATTCTTTTTATTTCTTGTATTCCGATCCACCTGCTCGAGACAAATTCAACGATTGCGTTGCCACGTCTGTGCGGTGAACCAGTCGAGCTGAATAAATGTTTTAATCAGGACCGTGTCTTTGACTTAACGTTGCAGTGAACTTGATTTCACCACTCTCTCTGAAAACACATCCATCACGTACTACGCTGAATGTCCTTTGAAGAAGCAATAATGTAAATGAATCTAATGATGCAGCCGACCACCGGAGAAAGGCAAATACACAAGTATTCGACAGAGGACGTTGATGTTATCCCAGGATGGCTGTCTTGTGACTTCTGAAATGGTGTGAAATCAAGAAAATAAGTGATGTAAACATATACAAAAACATTGGGGGTAATTCTAGTGCCAGATTTCAGGGGACTGTCAGCTTATTATGGTGTGTTTCTTTTTCCACTCTGGTCAAAAGTCTTCCACATATCATTTATTTTGATGTGGTTTTGGTGGAGATCGAGCTCAGCTCAAATAGGCCACACACAGCTGTAATGGAGTGTGGAGAGGGGTCTTTTACCCAACTAAATTAGATCTATTTTGGTGTGACATTTGAGGGAATTGCCAGTGAGGGGAGCAGGATGGAAGATACCGCACTCCCCCTCCCCAAGGCTTCTGAAGGACATCACCTGTGACCCTGACACGGGATTGGATGGTGAAAACCGCCCCCTTTTCAGGTTACTTATCCCAGTTCTACCTGGCTGTCAGTCAGCCGGCTCTGAAATCCATCTTCTGCTCTTTTTCAATCGAGGGCCATTTATTGCCATTGCCATCTATTGTAGAGGGCTGGTTCTGCTGATGCATAAAACCCAATGGAATTTTGTGTCAATTGAAAGCCTGGTGGATAGGTCACGTGCCCCAACGCACTGTCCTTTGTCTTTTTGACCATCGTTCTGAAACACACACTCGTTCTCGTTGCTGAGTCTCGTTTTTGTCCTCTTTCTGCTCAAGAGGCTCTTCTTGGCTGCTGGATCTAGTCCTAGAATGTAATGTTGTGTTGTGTTTGAGTAGCCTATCCTAATCCAACTGTCATATATGCTGTGGGATACTAGTGGATTTATCCAATATTTTTATTCAACATTGATATGAATCCATATAATCACCGGTGTTAGATTATCGCATATGTGGACAGCCTACATGTGGAATGGAATTGTAGAGAGGAGGAGTTGTGTCGTGTCCTCAGAGCTTTACAAGCATTTTTTTCTCCGCAAAAAAAAAATTACATTTCACCTTTCATGGGAGTGCGATGGTTGGGTAGGGAGGTTGAATTTTACATTTAGTTTTGACCCCTTCTGTTTTCTCCGCAGCCGCAATGTCCTGAAAGACAGTAGATATATGAATTATTTATCTGTATTTGAACATATTAAACTTGTAATGTCCTTGTCCCACATTTTATCCTCAAGGGCATCCAACAGAACTGTTAAAAGAATGGAAGGCCTGATTGTAAAATCGCCTCTTGCAGCATTCAAATCTTCTAACATGAATCCTACATCAATTTACTTTAATCTTGGAGAATGAATTGTCTGAAATACATGTTGTGGTAGTTCGGATAAAAGCTGGATGAAATGCAGGGGAAGCTTTAGCCATATTAAGCATTTAAAAAGTGGTGAATCCATACAAGCAAAGAAGCTAGCGCTTCGTAACGTCTTAGCAACATACACTGCCTTACCAAAAGTATGTGGACACCTGCTTGTTGAACAGCTCATTCCAAAATCATGGACATTAATATGGTGTTGATCCTCCCTTTGCTGCTATAACAGCCTCCACTCTTCTGGAAAGGCTTTCCACTAGATGTTGGAACATTGCTGCGGGAACTAATGCCACAAGAGCATTAGTCAGTTCGGGCACGGATGTTGGGTGATTGGGCCTGGCTCGCAGTCGGCATTCCAATTCATCCCAAAGGTGTTCGATGGGGTTGAGATCAGGGATCTGGGCAGGCCAGTCAAGTTCTTCCACACTAATCTCGACAAACCATTTCTGTATTGACCTCATTTTGTGCACGTGGGCATTGTTATGCTGAAACAGGAAAATGCCTTCCCCAAACTGTTGCCACAAAGTTGGAAGCACAGAATCGTCTAGAATGTCATTGTATGTTGTAGCGTTAAGATTTCCCTTCACTGGAATTAAGGGACCCTAGCCCAAACCATGAAAAACAGCCCTAGACCAAAATTCCTCCTCTACCAAACTTTACAGTTGGCACTATGCATTGGGGCAGGTAGCGTTCTCCAGGCATCCGCCTAACCCAGATTAGTCTGTCGAACTGCCAGATGGTGAAGCGTGATTCATCACTCCAGAGAACGTGTTTCCATTGCTCGAGAGTCCAATCTGGCTTTAGAAGATGCTCATTCCAATGATACTTGCCTTATCCACCTTTTTGACCACACAAGCAGGAAAGTGAGAAGGGGAACTATACAGGAATGGTCATGTTAGACTTGCAGAAAGCTTTTGACACAGTGGACCATGATATTCTCCTGATGAAACTGAAATGCATGGGTCTAAATGGTGTAGCAGTGAATTGGTTTGGGTCTTATCTCACCAACAGAACACAAGTATGTAATGTTGGCGATGTTCTGTCAGAGGCCAAATAAATATCCTGTGCAGTACCGTAGGTATCAATTTTAGGGCCTCTCTTATATGCGTTAATGATATGCCAAGTACAGTAAAGTGTTTTATGCTGATTACTCAGCCATACTGGTATCAGGGATGGATACAGTTTACATAAAGGAAACCCTGAGTAAAGAATAGCATTTTGTTAGAGATTGGTTGACTGACAACAATATGTCGCTAAGTTTGGGAAACACTTTAGTGATTTTGTTTGGAACAAAACGTAGATTGCTTAGGGCTGACAATATAAGGGTAAACTATGCAGACAAGGAGATTGAATCTAAAACAAGTGTAACTTATTTTGGTGTGTCCCGAGATCAATCCCTTTCTGGAGACCTGATTGCTGCTGAAATGATTTCTAAAATGGCGAATAAATTGAAATGATTGATATTTTAACATCGAAGTTAAGAAACCGCTTGTCTCAACCTTGATCCCGTGTCATTTTGATTATGCCTGCTCTGCTTGGTATAATGGGCTATCAAAAAAGTTATATGCAGGGCCTGCAAAATAATGTTATCAGGTATATGCTGAATGTCCCCTCTAGGACCCACACAGGGGTACATGACTTCCGGGAGGTGGGCATGTTGCCTTTGGAGTCCAACTTAATTCAACTTAATCATTATGTTTGACATCTTAAATGATCGTGCCCCAGGTTATATGAAGAACCACATTGATATGCTCGATAACCAACACAGTTACAATACCAGATCTAGTGTTATGTCTTATAAAATGTTCATTTGAACAAGGTTGTCTAAGTAAGAGAAACCACTCCACTGCCCCTTGTGCCCCCTAATGCTGGTCAGGAGTATTTATTTGAATTACCTGTATGATGTGGCTTATTTCATTGTAGAGCCTCTAGTCCTGCTCACTATACCTTATCCAACCTATTAGTTCCACCACCCACACATGCAATGACATCTCCTGGTTTCAACGATGTTTCTAGAGACAATATCTCTCTCTTCATCACTCAATACCTAGGTTTACCTCCACTGTATTCACATCCTGCCATACATTTGTCTGTACATTATACCTTGATGCTATTTTATCGCCCCCAGAAACCTCCTTTTACTCTATGTTCCAGACGTTCTAGACGACCAATTCTCATAGCTTTTAGCCGTACCCTTATTCTACTCCTCCTATGTTCCTCTGGCGATGTAGAGGTGAATCCAGGCCCTGCAGTGCCTAGCTCCACTCCTATTCCCCAGGCGCTCTCTTTTGACGACTTCTGTAACCGTAATAGCCTTGGTTTCATGCATGTTAACATTAGAAGCCTCCTCCCTAAGTTTGTTCTATTCACTGCTTTAGCACACTCTGCCAACCCGGATGTTCTAGCTGTGTCTGAATCCTGGCTTAGGAAGACCACCAAAAATTCTGAAGTTTTAATTCCAAACTACAACATTTTCAGACAAGATAGAACTGCCAAAGGGGGCGGTGTTGCAATCTACTGCAAAGATAGCCTGCAGAGTTCTGTCCTACTATCCAGGTCTGTACCCAAACAATTTGAACTTCTACTTTTAAAAATCCACCTCTCTAAAAACAAGTCTCTCACCGTTGCCGCCTGCTATAGACCACCCTCTGCCCCCAGCTGTGCTCTGGACACCATATGTGAACTGATTGCCCCCCATCTATCTTCAGAGTTCGTGCTGCTAGGCGACCTAAACTGGAACATGCTTAACACCCCAGCCATCCTACAATCTAAACTTGATGCCCTCAATCTCACACAAATAATCAATGAACCTACCAGGTACCTCCCCAAAACCTTAAACACGGGCACCCTCATAGATATCATCCTAACCAACTTCCCCTCTAAATACACCTCTGCTGTCTTCAACCAAGATCTCAGCGATCACTGCCTCATTGCCTGCATCCGTAATGGGTCAGCGGTCAAACGACCTCCACTCATCACTGTAAAACGCTCCCTGAAACACTTCTGCGAGCAGGCCTTTCTAATCGACCTGGCCGGGGTATCCTGGAAGGATATTGATCTCATCCCGTCAGTAGAGGATGCCTGGATATTTTTTAAAAATGCCTTCCTAACCATCTTAAATAAACATGCCCCATTCAAGAAATTTAGAACCAGGAACAGATATAGCCCTTGGTTCTCCCCAGACCTGACTGCCCTTAACCAACACAAAAACATCCTATGGCGTTCTGCATTAGCATCGAACAGCCCCCGTGATATGCAGCTGTTCAGGGAAGCTAGAAATCATTATACACAGGCAGTTAGAAAAGCCAAGGCTAGCTTTTTCAAGCAGAAATTTGCTTCCTGCAACACTAACTCAAAAAAGTTCTGGGACACTGTAAAGTCCATGGAGAATAAGAACACCTCCTCCCAGCTGCCCACTGCACTGAAGATAGGAAACACTGTCACCACTGATAAATCCACCATAATTGAGAATTTCAATAAGCATTTTTCTACGGCTGGCCATGCTTTCCACCTGGCTACTCCTACCCCGGACAACAGCACTGCACCCCCAACAGCAACTCGCCCAAGCCTTCCCCATTTCTCCTTCTCCCAAATCCATTCAGCTGATGTTCTGAAAGAGCTGCAAAATCTGGACCCCTACAAATCAGCCGGGCTAGACAATCTGGACCCTTTCTTTCTAAAATTATCTGCCGAAATTGTTGCCACCCCTATTACTAGCCTGTTCAACCTCTCTTTCGTGTCGTCTGAGATTCCCAAAGATTGGAAAGCAGCTGCGGTCATCCCCCTCTTCAAAGGGGGGGACACTCTTGACCCAAACTGCTACAGACCTATATCTATCCTACCGTGCCTTTCTAAGGTCTTCGAAAGCCAAGTCAACAAACAGATTACCGACCATTTCGAATCTCACCATACCTTCTCTGCTATGCAATCTGGTTTCAGAGCTGGTCATGGGTGCACCTCAGCCACGCTCAAGGTCCTAAACGATATCTTAACCGCCATCGATAAGAAACATTACTGTGCAGCCGTATTCATTGATCTGGCCAAGGCTTTCGACTCTGTCAATCACCATATCCTCATCGGCAGACTCGACAGCCTTGGTTTCTCAAATGATTGCCTCGCCTGGTTCACCAACTACTTCTCTGATAGAGTTCAGTGTGTCAAGTCGGAGGGTCTGCTGTCCGGACCTCTGGCAGTCTCTATGGGGGTGCCACAGGGTTCAATTCTTGGACCGACTCTCTTCTCTGTATACATCAATGAGGTCGCTCTTGCTGCTGGTGAGTCCCTGATCCACCTCTACGCAGACGACACCATTCTGTATACTTCCGGCCCTTCTTTGGACACTGTGTTAACAACCCTCCAGGCAAGCTTCAATGCCATACAACTCTCCTTCCGTGGCCTCCAATTGCTCTTAAATACAAGTAAAACTAAATGCATGCTCTTCAACCGATCGCTACCTGCACCTACCCGCCTGTCCAACATCACTACTCTGGACGGCTCTGACTTAGAATACGTGGACAACTACAAATACTTAGGTGTCTGGTTAGACTGTAAACTCTCCTTCCAGACCCATATCAAACATCTCCAATCCAAAGTTAAATCTAGAATTGGCTTCCTATTTCGCAACAAAGCATCCTTCACTCATGCTGCCAAACATACCCTTGTAAAACTGACCATCCTACCAATCCTCGACTTTGGCGATGTCATTTACAAAATAGCCTCCAATACCCTACTCAACAAATTGGATGCAGTCTATCACAGTGCAATCCGTTTTATCACCAAAGCCCCATATACTACCCACCATTGCGACCTGTACGCTCTCGTTGGCTGGCCCTCGCTTCATACTCGTCGCCAAACCCACTGGCTCCATGTCATCTACAAGACCCTGCTAGGTAAAGTCCCCCCTTATCTCAGCTCGCTGGTCACCATAGCATCTCCCACCTGTAGCACACGCTCCAGCAGGTATATCTCTCTAGTCACCCCCAAGACCAATTCTTTCTTTGGCCGCCTCTCCTTCCAGTTCTCTGCTGCCAATGACTGGAACGAACTACAAAAATCTCTGAAACTGGAAACACTTATCTCCCTCACTAGCTTTAAGCACCAACTGTCAGAGCAGCTCACAGATTACTGCACCTGTACATAGCCCACCTAAAATTTAGCCCAAACAACTACCTCTTTCCCAACTGTATTTAATTTTTATTTATTTATTTATTTTGCTCCTTTGCACCCCATTATTTTTTTATTTCTACTTTGCACATTCTTCCATTGCAAAACTACCATTCCAGTATTTTACTTGCTATATTGTATTTACTTTGCCATCATGGCCTTTTTTTGCCTTTACCTCCCTTCTCACCTCATTTGCTCACATTGTATATAGACTTGTTTATACTGCATTATTGACTGTATGTTTGTTTTTACTCCATGTGTAACTCTGTGTCGTTTTATCTGTCGAACTGCTTTGCTTTATCTTGGCCAGGTCGCAATTGTAAATGAGAACTTGTTCTCAACTTGCCTACCTGGTTAAATAAAGGTAAAATAAAAAAAATAAAATAAAAAAATGTGCAATGGACAGAGTGTTTTAATGTGAAATGAATATGGTTGATTTTTAAGGTTAGGGAGAAGTGCAGTGAATAGTGTCACTTTTTAGGATGTCAATATAAATGAATGTATTTATGGTTGTTTGTCATTTTGTCTTGCCTTTTGTCATTATATGTGTTATTGTTTTTACCATCGAGGACCACTTTGGAAAAACAGGCATTTTAATGAATACTTTCAAGTGTTATCCTCTGGTTCTACGTTGTACATTTTGTTGTATATGTCTGTTACTCAAAATAAATCCCATTCAATTACGGCGAGCTTTACACCACTCAAGCCGATGCTTGGCATTGTGCATGGTGATCTTAGCCTTGTGTGCGGCTGCTCGGCCATGGAAACCCATTTCACGAAGCTTCCGATGACAGTTATTGTGCTGACGTTGCTTCCAGAGGCAGTTTGGAAGTCGATAGTGAGTGTTTCAACCGAGGACAGACAATTTTTACACTCTACATGCCGTTGTTACACAGAGACATTTCCACTTCACAATAATAGCCGGGGCAGCTCTAGCAGGGCAGGAATTTGATGAACTGACTTGTTGGAAAGGTGGCATCCTATGACGGTGCCAGGTTGAAAGTCACTGAGCTCTTCAGTAAGGTCAGTCTACTGCCAATGTTTGTCTTTGGAGATTGCATGGCTGTTTACTCGATTTTACGGGTGTGGCTGAAATAGCCGATTCCACTAATTAGAAGTGTCCACATACTTTTGTATATATAGTGTAACAGTCAATAAATGTATCCTAGATTCAAGTATCTAATTGATACTTGATGTCATAAAGTGTCTTAATAACAGCTGTTCTTTCATTGTTGTGCACATGTTCAAATGCACAGTAAACTACCTCATATTACTGTATAGCCAAGTTATGACAAACCACACAGAGTCCCATAAAGTATCCCTTCAATACCATTGGTAGGTTCATTCAGAGAATAATAGGACTGATTAGAGCCAGATAAATTCATAGGACTTTCTGCAGTAGTCTAATTATGGTATTCCCAAATTACATACTTGAAAATACTTGCTAAGTGGACATATTTGCCTTTTTTTCAAGAAATCCTTATATATTACAATAATATGCAATATTTATCTTGCTCATTAGACAAAACTATAGTAGCACTGCCCTTGAAAGTGTTTTGAGAAGTGCAATTCCGATGGACAAAGTAGAAAATAAATATGGGTTGTCATTAACCTGTTTTGTGAGAATACGAGCTCTCACTGAAGTTGAATACAATAGTAATTGTAGTATTGTGTTATCAGCCCGTACACATGTAAAGTGTATGTCATGAAAACATCAAGAAAAAAACCCAGCCTTTTATCTTGGTTCTATGCACCAACACAGCCTGTTGGACCATGCTTTATTTTCCTCAGTATTTCTTTCCATTTGTTTGCTAAAAGTATTTGTTTGCAAGATAAATGGCTGCTCTGGCAGGCGAGGTGACGGCCTACACGAAGATGATATTGAATTGATTTCTGAAATGTTGCAGAACGGACTGCTTGATGTGTACCCCGAGACATGAATCATAAAAATTCTATTAAAAAGCTCTTGAATGGCTGACACTGGAATACCATTTGTGATGATTAATTTTCCCCAGTCATTATAAAGGGAGTCAGCATCAGATTGCCTCTGACAAAATTGCTTTTCATTCCCTGGTGAATACCCTCAGTGTGCTTTTGAGAGTGCAAAACCATATTTCTCAGCATAATATTATGTCAAGATGGCCCTTGAAGATACCACAGTGAGGCTTCCTCCTCTACCACCTGATTTACATATGCAGAATCATGAGAACGTTTTTCACCTTGTTCTGATAGAGGGAGAGAAGAGTTATTTAGTCACCTTAGATACAACTCATGACGTCAAGACTGTCAGGGGGATTTAGTTAACTCCATCTCCACCAAATTCAGTTCAGGAATTTGATTGAAATCCCATTATTAATCAGAACATTGAGAAATGTTAGTCAATGTGAGGATCTTTAATTCAAAGAGTTAAAGTAATTGACCATAACCCTGGTGTTTGTTGCCAGTGCTCCACGAGTAAAGATTTGTTTGGCTTCTTGATTAATAAGCCATTCATCTTCAAAAGACATTGAAGTAAATTATTTTCATCATCACAAACAGATTTCTTTGTTTGTACATGCTCCTGCTTTCTGGCCTGACTCTGAGGCCCCTTAGTCAGAGAGAGCTTTACATCATTCTGCATTATAACATGCTCTAGGATTGATTTCAAAAGCTGAGTGAGCACATTAGTATTGGTTATTAAAGTAGGATTTGTATATATTTGTGAATTCATGGTAGTTTAATCTCCTAATAGATGACTGTAATTCGTGGCATCATGAACGATGGCATTTGCTGTTATATTTTATTGCTCTACACTCTCACCATATCACTCATTTTACCGTAAGAACTCGAGTTAGCAAGGTTTCCAATGTGTTCATCACAAATGGAAAATAAACTGAAAATGTGAACCTTGAACTTGAAACTCATCCCATCACCTTGTCTCCCCTCTCAGAACTACTCCAGTCAGGGCCGAGGAAGCAACAGTGGAGGAGGAGGGGATGAAGACTACGAGATCCCCCCCATTACGCCCCCCAACCACGCGGATCCTTCTCTGCTGCACCTTATGGACCCCGAGTCAGGCTACACCTTTCACTCGCTGCCCCACAACGGCCTGCTCAACCCCTACTCCTACCCGGAGCTGCCCGCAGCCCTCATGATGTCCAACATGCTGAGCCAAGATAGCCATCTTCTCTCGGGGCATAACATGCACTCGGTAAGATTCACCAGTTACAGTCTTTCTCCTCTTCTGTCTCTTCCTCTTTCTCTTCCTCACTCATCCAGAGCTGCAGGTTGGTTTATGTATATCGTCATGGAATGTTTGCTAACACTTTTCTTAAAGCCTGTAGGTATAACACATTAGGATGCAATTATAATGCATTGCACGACTTGTTTATGAGCATGTATGATAATTGAATTGGTTGTTTTGTCGTCGTTGGACTGTTGTTAGGGTTGGTATGAAGGTATAACCAGTATTTGTTTGCCAATGCAGAGTAGGATTCAATTCAATGTTTTGTTAATTGCCACATATTTTCAGTGTGGCTTCATAAGGGACATGTTCTGGTTTTAGAACAGGGAAACACGCTCGTTTCAATTAGCAGCCGTCTAACAGGCCGAGTGTGGAACAAAAGCTTACAGAGACCCCAGCAGACGCATGCAACAATTTTGCTTTACACATGATGCTTTTTAAATCCCAGACCTTTGCGACAGACTCCTTCACGTCTATTCAAATCGTCAAACTCAAAAAGATTTGATTCGCTCAAAGTGAACACAGAAAGAGAGCAACGAGCTGTGCGGTGCACATTTTCATTCACTCTCTAATAGACAAGGCGGAAAAAGGGGGTCTTGGAGGAGAAAGGGTTCTCCCTTGTCAGCTACTTTTCTCCTTCATAAGGATGCAGAGGACCTCCATTCCAACGCCAGTAAGCGTCTATTTCACGTGTTAAACATGGTTCACACTGAACATGCAAACACCCCTGGCGTACACATTCAAGTTTTTTAATCACGAAATCGAACGAGATGAATTATGGAGGACCTGCGTGTGAATAATTCAGTTTTATATACTTTCATCTGACACAAATATAACTTTTGGGTTATAAATATTAATGGTTTAATGTGAGCATCCGTGGCATTTATCCTTGGTTAATCAGGTCTTATGCGATTTTGGAATCAAAGTGCATATGTTGTACATTTTATGTGT